>NC_134012.1:40891938-41048787 GCF_047716275.1 Strix uralensis
ACATGACTGCTTGCAAAAGGGGAGTTTCCATCTTCTTTGTAGCCACGCTTTAAATACTGGAACATGGAGATAAGGTCTCCCCTAACTCCTCTCTTCTCAAGGTTGAACAAACCCAATTCTATCAACCTTTCCTCATGAGGCACAGAGTAGTGTGAAATTTTAGTGTAAATATTTTGGTAAGTGGCACAATTGGTTTTAGGAGATGGTCAGCATCAAAAGAAACTCCCTGCCCAAACCTCCTCTCTCTCTCTCTGTTTCTCAGCATAGATGATCAGTCCTCAGGACAATCAGGGAACAGCAGAGTAAAAGCACACCAGCATGTTACTGGTTCACAGCATTTTATGAATGGCCTTAATCATTTTGTGCAGTAACCATCCTTCATATTAAAGGACTCTGAAGTGAACTTAAACTTTATACTATCACATCTTTTCTACAGCAATATTTGATAAAGGAATATGTTTTTAATAACAATAGGCAAGCTACTAATTCCAGTATCAATTTTTGTCTCATCTCGGTTCCAGGTTTTCTTGAATGCATGTTTGGCTTTGAAAGGAATGTTGGCAGACTGTTGTGTCAGTGATATGTGTTGTCTTACAGAGGTTTCTGAGGACAGGACACACTGACATGCTGTGACTGGTGCCTTCCTAAACATCATATTTTTGATACATAAGAATAAAACCCAGAAGTCCTTCTATGTTCATTAGAAATGAAGGTAACTTCAGAAGTGAACAGGCATTTAGTGTATGTGCAAGAAGTCCATGTTTCTGGACAGTGTGAAGACAAATGGGCTCTCAGTAAAATCAGTAGTATATTGATTTTAGGACTTCTTTACTCAGCAGGTAGTGAACTTCCAAATTTTATTTTGCCCCAGAAAGTTGTCACAACAGTCTTTTCAGATTCAGGAAAAGATTATGTAACTTCATGTACAACAGGTCTGTAAACAGAGGCTGAAAGGAATGGACTTGGATGTAGTTTCTAAAATCCCTAATTAGCGGGAGAAGGAAGTGTCAGAAGTGACCAGATTATACGCTCCTTAAACAGTCTATCATATTGCATAGTCCTGGACCAGATGGACTATTAGTCTTATCCAGAAACACATTTCTTATATTCTCAAAGATAAACTGTTGCACTTATCTTCTGGGTTATCTGTGTCTGTATGGACTTTTAATGTGGACAAAAAAGGCAAAGTCTCACGGTTTAGTCCAACCATCTCTCATTACAGAGTTAGCTAAAGTTTATTACCTCACCTCTTCTGAGGGTTTAAGAGGACAGACAGAAAATTACCACCACTCAGAGGATGATACCTTATTGTATCAAGGTAAATGGATTGCAGGTGAATTCTGACATAAAAAGGTACCATTTGTGGTCTCTAGGCATATTCACACTGGTAATACCTCCTTCGTGTTCTGGGGCACCATGTTGCTGTGCATTTTGTGCATCTCAGCAATGACAAATTCTTACTCTAGCACAACATTGAGGGATTCTTAGATTTTTTTCCCAAGATTAAGTAATGAATACTAGCTCTTTTGCAGTGGTCCTTTTCAGTGCACTGAAATTTGTTCATCCACTCTTGAAATAGATAGGATAAGTCTTTTAGGAAGACATTTAAGGACTCCAGAGGAAGGATTTATTATCCTAGTCTTAATCGTCTATCTTAGTTAGTCATTAGAAATGTAGTTAAAATGCTGAAGATTCTTTATGATTTTATAGCAAATCTTTTCTGTAATGACTCAAAGATTATCTGTATCTTTTCTGTTACATGCAAAATACTCCAAATTTATCTGTATTAACCTCATTCTGTTTGACTGGATTCATCCACTTCTCTCATTTATTTATACACTGTTGCAATTCAATGTTGTTTTCTGTAGTTGCTAGTCACTACATTAGTTCAAGAGGTCAACTAAATTACTTTTTTATTCTTTCTTGATGATGACATGTAAATCTAGATTTGTAGTTATATATGCAGATGATCTCAGTTCTCATACCAAAGACTTATATGGAGGAGCCAAATGTGTCTGTGAAAAAAAAAAAAAAAATCCCAGTGGAGTTTATACTGCACAGAAAGCAGTAATTAAAATTTTTACAAGAAGGAAATGGAATTTTTTTCTCCCTCTAAGTAAATATTTCCATGGACAACGTTTGAAATAAGTTCTTTCTCTTTTTGTAGTTCCTCCTCCACCTCCCCAAACATAAGTTTTGAACCAGCACTTTAATAAAGCATTTGTTGTTCCATTACTTCATAAACAATTGAGAAACAATCCAAGGAAATTCCTTGACTTGCCTTGCCTTTTGATATAAGTCTGTATTACCAGCTTTTAAGAAATGAATACACAGAGAGTTCTCTGGACAGCTCCTGTGGTTAGTAGTCATCAAATCCAATAGAACATGCAGAAACGAGGCCATTGCAGTGGTGAACATTATAACAAAATCATCAGGGTCTAATTTCTCTAACTCTATCTCTGTGTTACTCTCTTTTTTTAAATTTTTTTTTATGGTTTCCTGAGCAAATTTGTTGTGTCAGCCACCTGCAATATAAATTCTATAACTGTCCCATTAAAATAAAACCTGGTGCTAAGATTTTGTTGGAAAATCTTGAAAATGGGCTTTCTGTGTAAGAAAGAGGATGAGGACAAGAGTGAGGAGGTGAGTGTCTTCGCTTTTGCTTATCAGGGTAATTGTTTTCAGTTTTCTGAACATCTATTGAGTACCATGTAAAAGAGCTGTGGGAGATCTAAATCTGACTTCCCACCTCAGCTGTTCTGTGATTCTGTGATATGCATTGATATGAAAAAGGAGAACTCTCTTCCCTAGAGGCTCATGGGTTTGTTTTCCCCTGAGCTGATAGAAATGTCTAACAGGTAAACATCTTTTGCAATACTTTCTCCACTTTTTTCACAGATTACCTCATTTATTGTTTCATTACTCACTGATTCTACTCTTCCCATGGTTAAAAAAATATCAATCTCTTCTTGGCGAACACTCATCACTGGAATGCCCTCTTGGTTGTTCAAAACCATTTCTGCATCTTTTCTCCTTGTGATGGCTGAGTCCTGATCTTCAGGTTCCTAAATACAGTTCTAGTAAAGGACCAACATCTCTTCTCAACAAGCCAGGTATACCATTCCTATTATCACACTGATCTGCTAGTTCTGTGAATATCATCCTGTTTAGAGTGTATGCCACTGAGAATTAATTCTTCTTCCAAAACTTGGTACTTTGCCCTCTTTTCATTTGACAAGACCTGCTTTCATCCTTTTTTGTTATCCAGCATCTGTTAGCAGGCATTTGATTACAGTAAACAGGTTATTCTAAGCAGAGATCATTATATGAGAAAGATGATATAATTTTGTTTCTCCCTCCACTGGAAACTCAATAAATTGTAATGAAAATAACCAAATTGCTTTCAGTGATGTAGGAGTTCTCACCCATGCAGATGAAATAAGCTTCAGTCTGACTCATGCAAGGGCTCATCAGCAGATTGTGGCAGAGACTGCTTTGGAGACTGCAGGGAGGGAATTGCCTGCTGAGTGAGAGTGAAGAGGAGTGCATGGCACTCCCCTAGGCTTCACCTTCCATGAGTAAAATTCACTGCTGATTGTGAAGCAAAGGAATTGGAGGGGATGTTGGAGGATACTTGTCATGCACTGTGGTCTCCTTAGCTCTCTAGGAACTAATTTTACAGATGTTTACTACAATTTCTCCTACGCTACAACAATGGGGTGGGGAAAAAAATGACAGTAGAAGTCCTCTATTGATTAAAAAGTGACCTAAAGAATTTCTTTCCTAGGGATCAAGAAGCATGAGAGATAAAATGTACATCCTGTGTCCAGATTAAAGTGCTGCCCAGGGTGCATTTAAAGTATTCTCTAATTTCACTTCACTACCAACAGCCTTAACTGGCCCTGAGAAGTGAAGAACCAGCCATCAGCTTTGTTACAGTTCTGTCCATACTCCTGTACTACTTACTCTTTCTTCCTCCTGTGTCTCATCCTACCCTTTCCTGGAGTGTAGGAGGAACTCTACCAGAGATTGGTAATGTTAGCTCTTGTAAAGCAGTATGGGCACCCTGCATGGAAACTCTTCTCTGATATACCTTCATTTTCCTTGATTCAAGTGGGGTCCTGGGACCCTGATGAAAGGAGCCTGGCAAGTACAATATGATGAAGCCTCCTCCTCCACACACCTTTCATTTCAGTTTCAGAGGAACAGAAGTGAGGAATTATAAAGACATAACACAAATCCCTCTTTACTTTAGCCTTGATAAATTCACATGACAACCTGCCTGTGTTTGATCTCCAGCCTTCTGTGGAAGCAGCTGGGCTTTGAAACTATACTGCAACTTCCAACTTGGTTTTCCTCATGAATAAGTAACTGTCACCAAATCCACCACAGAAAAAAAATTACCTGAGTGGCACTTCTTAGGATCTTGAGTAAGTGAATGCTCCTGGACAATTTTCAGGCATGTCCTCAAGAAGGCATCACTGAGAGTCTGTGGCTGCAAAATACTTGAACAGTCTTACTGGGAACATCAGCTGTGTATTGAAAATTGTGAAATAATATCAGATTAAACAAATAAGCCAAAAGAAGTTAAAGGAGTTAACTACAAACTTTCACTGAATGTAAACTCTTGATGCTTTTTCAATCTCATTTCCCATCTCTGGTTGAGTACAGATGACATGTCCATGTGCAGGTGTTGTCTTTGGAACAAAATATAAATTTTTCAGAAGTTTAGCCATCCTGTATCCTCTTTTAATTCAATGTCAGACCACACCTCAAGAAAGCTGAGGCTTGACTTAAGTCAGCTGGCTTCAGTTGTGCCATGCTGATTTGTGGCTATTGTAGATGCAGTCCTCAGTTTCTGGCATCAGAAGAGTCAAGATAGTTCAACAATTTTGGGGAGACGGGTTCTCTGTGTGGGTGTAAGGCTCTCAGCTGAGTTGTAGAATACCAAACTTAAACTCTGTGTTCTGCCTGGGATTGGACACTGTGAATTTTCCGATGCAAAAGGGGCATAAGACTGAATAACTAAAAAGCTACCACAGTTTGAGTGAGCAAAGGGGAGCTACAGAAAGAGCTACTACAAAATATACTTTTTTCTAATTGTCTGATTTTTTTAAAAAAACTTATTAAGTTTATATACTTGAGTTTATACTATTTAATGTATATCTCAATAGAAATTGTAACTGCAGTGTTAGAAAGAAGCATTTAACGTCACAATTGCCAATACTTTTCATGCAACAAGTTGCAAGTTCTAATAAAGACATCAGGAAACCAGCAGAGCAGACGGTTCAAGATTAAGGATGTAATCCATGCAGACAGACTCATATTTCCCTTCCTCTTTTCCATTTGCTTCTACCTTCTGACCACGTCCCTTCTGACTTCAAGGTCTAATTGTTTTGGTAGTAAAATCTTCAGTGCTCACCTTTTATACCTTTGGTATATGAACTGCTGAACACATCTGTCAGGACATTATAATACGAAAGGAAGTAGATTTAGGGCTGCTATAAATCACCCTAGCTCTATCAAAACAGTTAAAACAACTAGAGAAATTTTAAGTTTCTGACAATCTAGCCCTTCCATTTCAATATTCACCTTTCCTTCATCTGAAATAAAATAATGAAAGAGGCTGTTAGTAGCAATATCAAAAAATTCTGTATGTGCGACATATAGAAAATAATTGATCTAAATTATTGTGGGTTAAAGTTGTCTGCACTTGAACTACCTGACACAGAAGAGAAGGAATTTGAGTAACTGAATATATTCAACTTTAACCAGCCCAGGACTCAGAAAGCAAAAGGTTCTTACCTGAGCTGGCTCAAATTGTCTGCAATGCAGCGCAGTTTGCTGCTACTGCACCATTTAGGTGGTTACAAATTCTCTCCCACTTCTTTCTCTCTTCCTCCCTGCCCTTTCCCTCCCTTCCCCTCATTTTATTTTCAAAGTATTAACAGGAAATTTTGCCCATGAGAAACTCAGTAAGAAAATGGACAAAGTCCATTTTCCAAACTGGTTTAAGATCTAATCTGAGATTCTGCTTGACTGCCTGAGTGACAGTTTTATCTGTCTACTATGCAGTCAGCATTTTACATCACCGCACTTGATTTACACAGTTATATAAGTCAATTAGATGAAGTAAGTAAACTTTCTTTCCCCCTCCTTCTGCCCCCCACCAAACAACTCTTTAAGGCAGGATTTTGATTTTGTTGTGTTTCAGTTACCTTCATCTGGCATGCAGGTACTGTAGCATGATGTCTTTATGGGAGGTCAAACAGCAGCAAAGAAGGAAGTAAAAGGGAAAGGGAAGGAAATAAAAAAGTATGCTCAGGAATAGATTGCATTAATGTGTGTACTTTAATCAGTTGTGGCACATGAGACTTTACACTGAGGAAGTGTTCAATATAATGCATCTTTTCATGTAGTAAGCAGCAAGTGAAGGATATAGCCAAGGATAGATCTTGTTAATAAATAACTTTCAAATGCTGCTGCCCATGAAGCCGCTGCATTGACAAAGTGTATTAGTGAGGACAATTGTTAAGTGAAGCAGTTAACGTTTATTCTCCAAAGCTCATCCCCTCACAAAAGCCATGACAGATATAAAGGTTATGAGAGTGTTTAGAAAATATAGAAAAGAAAGGAGCTAGGTGTATCTAATGAAGGGATTTGGAATAAATGTAAGAGGACAGCTGAAAATGAAGGGGATAATCGTCTTTGTGAGCTGAAGTTTTAAGAGAACCTGTAGCAAGGTCAACACATAACAAAGATTTATAGTGTCTTGGCAATGTGAGCCCTTCTCTGCCACTCATGAAATTTGAGTTCATCTCCTGGATTTGCCACAGAACACAGTCTTACAAAAATTATTTTCTTTCCATAAATATTTTTCTTTATCTGTCTAGACTATAAATGACAATTGCCCCTTTATGCATATATGCCACCTTGTCTAATGTGGGCAGCATGATTCTAGTACCAATATCCTACTCACAGCATGGGTTTGGTCCACTCAATAACTAGCAAAGGAAATCATTATTTCAAGTGATTTCTATGCTTAATTTTCTTTCTTATAACATATTTGCTTCTTTTAAATAACTTTTTATTTTTGATTTCCTTCAGAGTTCAGGATTTTTTTATTGTTAAGCTGATAGACTGCCTCTGTGGCTGGACTTGAATGTTATATGCTTCTCATTAAAGAAGTAGCAATGTGAAGTACATTTTGAAATTATATACTTTTTTTTTTCCTCCTTCCTTTGGCATTTGCAAATTTTGTGTTGAAAACCTCAACTGAGAAGCCTGTCAGGTTTTCCCTACTTTAATTTTAATTTTTTGTTATTTTGAACTCAGATGCTTTTCCACATTTCCTTTAGCCCTCTCTTCACAATGATCACAATCAGTGCCAAACTCATTGTACTGGGAGTATGTATATCAGCAAAATAATAATCCCACCATTTGCCCTAATTAAATATCTGTCTTCTGTGGATTTGTTTCCACTCCATTCACAGATGCGATGGCCATCTGTACTGATGGCTTTGACATAGCTGTCACAGTGTAAACATGACAAAAAAAAAAGTATTTAGTACAAACTGTTTAAAACCTCTCAGGACTCTGAGTAAATCTCTGAGAAGACAGCCTTTAAATCCTTACCAATCTGGCTTCAACTCACTTGTGCTTGCTGGCTAAAAGTCAGTTGGGTATGTCTACTTGTACCAAATCCACATCCTGATTTCTGTGTTGTCAGGTAAGTCTAGAAGATGTTGGAAAAAATGTGATGCCATATAATAGAGAAGTAAGGCCCAGGCTTTGGCATTCAACAACATACACAGGTTCGTTAGTGGGATAGCTCAAGAGCTTTTGCTTGAGTTTTGGCACCAACCAGAGCCGCCTGAAGCAGCTGAGAGGGGAGCAGCGGGGTGTCTGGTGCCCACTGCACCCACATCAGCCACCCATGCAATCCCTCAGTGCTGTCCAGTAGCCCTGCATGGATGGGCAACACAAGAATGGGTTGAGGACAGCAATACTGATGACTTGGGTGTTTTCTGCTCTGCACACGTGTTAGGGATGAGCCTTGGATGTTCAGGGAGTAGAAATAAATGTCACTGCCTTGTAACAGATGGGCAGCAGCACCAGGTTGGAGTTTATAATTTCTCTGAACTCAAAATTACAGTGATATTAAATAGAGTAATTGATGAATTTTTTTTCCTCAAAAAGGGAATTTTTCCCTTGGATGTTTCTTTCATGAAGGAAGTTGGAAGGAGATGGGATCCAACAACCCCAGACTGCTGTTACCGTTAAACTATTGAATGCAGGGGACAGGATTGATCCCATCCTTGATCTTGATATACAGAAAATCTTCTACTACAACCAACAAATAACTAGCAATCTGAGATGCCCAGAAAATTTCATTAAAAACCTCTTCAAGGAGTTATAGTAAAACAACTGTCAAATCCATAATCCAAAACACACTGCATGTCTCCACATGCCTGTTGAACCTGATACATTCACAGAAGGCTCTGTGCCTTTTGAAGTCAGCCTTCAGGTGAACTGTGCATTTGTGCTATCGAAACATCCCATTTTAAGCCTACTTCAAATACAAAAATGTTCCTTTTTCTGATTAGTAAGTCTTAAAAAGAAATGGGGCAGTTGGAGAATGTTTCAAGAATAGCAGAAGGCTGAGGGAAAACTTCCTTCTCCTGACTTTGATTACAAAGCACTAAAAATCATTTGACATTGTACCTCAGAGTCAAACCCTGCTATGTACATAAAAGGAGGAGGAGGAGGAGATAAAGATGAAGAAATGTGAGACTTGAAAGTGCTTTGTCTCTTAGGAACTCACTAAGGAGCTGTGGATGACTGTTTAAAAAAAAAATCTAAAATTTCCTCTTTCCTTCCCACACTTACTGAATTTAGTCCTTTCAGTTACTTTCTTTGCACCCTCCGTAGAGCTGCAGATGACTCGGATAGTTTTCTGAGGGAGGTTAGGACACTCCATATGTAGCCACACTCAGAAACTCTCTGACTTCACCTTGAACAAGGATTCCATATTTTAGACAGCTTTGGCTGCCTAGATTATTCTACTGCACTATCCATGAAATGGGGAAAGGATAATTTGTTGCAAGTGGGTAAGATTATTGCTCCACTGAAGACATAAGAGCTCCATCAGTTTATGCCTGCAGAAGATTTGGATCTATATCTTTGTAGTAGTAACTTTACAAATAATTAACTGTGGCTTTTTGTTTTCAATTTCATGCCTTGTATGTCATAATTCTTCTGTGAAAACTTCTTAGAGTGTAAGGCATAGTAGAGAGCTGGAGCACTCAGCATAAATTGTTCTCTCTCCTTCACCATGAGGCTATTAAACACATACACACAGAATAGTTGTAAAGGATTGGTATGTGATCTTAGAATGTAGGGGTACTTCAAACACATCTATTGCATTTTCTAGACACAGGAAACAAGATAGGTAAGGACATTCCCTTCTGCCCCTCCATACTGCATCTTTCAAATGTTCATGCTTCAAACGTTTCATGCACTTCTAGAGCCTAATTGAAACATTCCTATTAAATCTAAACATAAAGTGAAACCAATATTGGAGGATTCTTATATTAAGGTACAAGATATGGAGACAGAGATGGACCTTCAGTAGATTTCCAGCTTAAGATTTTCCATTCCACTCTTCACCACACATAGAAGAAAATTCTTTTAGATAAAAGGCAATATGATTCATCAGGCTTATGTCTGAACAGACACGGGGACAACGGTGTTTTTACTTATTTAGAGAAATCTGTCAAACATCCACTGGAATTCAAGTTCCTCTTGTTCATGAGTCATTTCGTAAAAAGAATTGACACAAATGCTGTCAGGGATCCTAAATTCTCTTGAGTTCTGCCTTGTAGATGTAGATTATGTGTGAGACAATAATGTGAACAATCCCTATTCAAACAGCCTTTAATTATCTTCAGGCACTTCCTTATTACAATATTGCTTAAGCAGCAACCCTTCCCTTTCCATGCGTGTGCATTTGAACAACTCGACCTATGCAGCATCTATATGTTTGCCTTTAGTGCTTTGGATTTGACTGATTTCAACACATTTTCTTAAATATTTGTATAGCACAGCCATTTAACTCTATACTCAGTAGAAGAGCTCACTTGCCCTCCCAGTCCTAGACTGACCATGAATTTCACTAGGGTCACTCTTCACTCCACCTTTGCAGAGCTTAATGTCAATATCTCATCCTACTGTACCTTGTATTAGAAAATCTTCTGAAAGAGCCTATTTTGACATTTTCTTCTGAGCTTAGCCATGAAATGTTAGTAATTACTGCCCATGTTTGTGTTTTTTAATAAATTGCATATCCTTTCTGAAGTAGTTTTGTCTAATCTATAAAGAAGAAAATTCTACCACTGGAAAACTAATCCAGTGGTAGAATTAAGGTATATGCTCATCTTGCTAGGGATCTTAGGTTCTTTCATGTCTAGCATTACTATAAAATCAGAACATCTCACAATTCATTGCTTTTTAACGTAAACCAAGAAAAATGGACTTGATGCTCTACTGAGATCCCTTCTATCCCTACAGTATATGATTATTCTTCATATAGCCTTATAAAGCAGGAAAACACTATTTTATAGATTGATAACTGAGACAGACACTAAAAAATATAGTGAGACTATCTCCAGTGTGTGCTTATTGTGGCTATGATACTATTTTGACACCTTTGATCAAGAGATCAATAGATAGTTGAGACAAGCTGTAATCAAGGGCTGCTTAATCTTAGATTTCAATAAACTCCTAGAAGACAAGTAGTCATGATGACCATATTATGGATCTATAGTTGGTGTTATGAAAAGGGACTGAGCACCAAGACATATATGTGCCAATGTTAGAGCACAGCATTAAAAGCAGGTCTATGGCTAAGGCTGTAAGTATGCTTTGAAAATAACATGATGCATCACCAGTTTAGAACTATCCAGGCTATAGACTTGGAAGTACAGCCTGCTTTTCAATAGGGAAAGAGTTACAGTCTTCTCCCTACTTTTGATTGACACTGCTGTTTTCTAAATATAAGTTCAGTGGGGAGTTTGCCAAAAATATCAATCAAAGGGAGGTATATTTTTTGAGTTACCTGTAGCATAGTCCATGGAATAATGAAAGGATGTTTGACAAGAATATGCCTCCAAATAAGGTAAAGCTTAACTAGTTATCTGCAGGTGTAGTTTGCAGACACCACAAATGCCACTTTCCTTACTTCGTCATACCTACTTCAAAGCACGAGGTGATATAAATACAGTCCATGGTTTGTGTCTTCTTTTAAGTGTATGAATTATCTTAGTCTTACCTGTGTTTTCCTGTTTTATCTTTGAACAGTTTGCAAATACATAGAGGTATGGTAAAGGTGTTGTGATGTTTCTGTGGAAGAACCAGGCAGAGATGTGTCTTCATGGGTAACCCATGGTGGTGTTGTCAAGATGGGCCTGGGACAGAGATCAGCCCTGCTGCTCTGAAAACAGTCTTCAGATATATTATTTGGGAGGTGGCATAGCACTCCTTTCATCAGGGACTCAGTCCCATCTTCAGACTGATGGCAGGAGAGTGACAAGGTGGGACACCAGGCTTATGCCAAGTCATGTAAATAATTATGGATGGATCATCTTTTCCTCAATGCCCATTACTCTTGTAATTCAGTTCATATACCACATCCTCCATTTTTCATACCTCTTTTTTATTATCTGGTAGCTATGCTAGGCAGAAATTTCAAGATTTCTAACCTTGGTTTGAAGCCTGAAAGCAGTCTGTGGTCTCCATCATATCCTGTTAGAAGCTTTCTGAGCAATCACTTCCCTTTATAGAGTGCAAGTCTCCCACCTGCTCACACCAGCCCATCATTTAAGTCCTTCCATTGATCTAAATAGCCTCACTACTGATACTCAGTATCACAGCAGTTTGGGAAACACCTGGCAATTGTGACTCACTGTATCGGGAGACTAATATTATGTCTAGTGTTGAAAACGGTGGAAGAGAAGTGCTGCACAGCAAGTAATAAATTATTAAGTTTCAGAATAAGAGGACAGTAGGAAGATAAGTCTACCACTAAGAAAACTAGCAGTGTCGTGGCAAGTGCAGAGTTTTAGATGTGGTCCTCATGCAAGAGCATAATCAAAATCCCTATTGAGTCTCATGCTTCCAGCTTAGTAATGTGCAGGAATAGTCTAATAAATAGGTGGTTCTGGAAAGGTTCAAGGTTCTGGAAAGAAAACATGCTCTGGACCTGATCCCCACCTCCTGGCCTCCATCAGGGTTAATCTGTCTTAGAAGGCACTGACTCCATCAGTTTCTTGTTAGAGAAGTTTGAAAGGATCTGGAAATCAGATTCAGTTCAGGTAAACACCTCTTCTAAAAAAGAGAGACAGAATGCTGGTTTTTTTCCATGACTTCAGTTTAAAATCTTATGAGTCCAAAAACGCCGTTATGGGGTTTCTGCTTTTTCTGATTTAGACTGCTGTAAAGAGAAATATTGAGCATAGAAGACAGATGCAGTACAGTGTTACTGTGGCACAACCTCCAGCAGAGGTACTGCACCAGCACGTTGTTTCTGGGCTGGATCTGGTTCTGTCTGTGTGCCTCAAAACATAGTCAGGGCAAATACACATCTGGTTTTTAGTCATTGTGCCCACTGGCACCTGGAAGTCCAAAGACAGGTAGAAAAGAAAACTCTCTTTGTCTTAACAGTGCTGTCAATGCCACATTAAGGTGGTGCTGAAAGCCTGGCCTTTTCCTAGGCCAGCAGCAAGTCACTGTGAATGTGTCAGTCTGCTGAGAGCTGCCTGGGGGTCTCCAGCCCATGCTCCTTTGCTCTGCACTTTCCGTTCCCTCTGACATTTTTATAAGCAACAATTTCTTCTTTGTTGCTCTCTGGCAGTTGTTGAAATAGGGCCAGGTGGAAGCCTCCAGCTCATTTGTGATTTATGGTCCAGTGTTCAGACCTGACTTCTTGCGCTTGTGCTCTGTATCTCCTAAAACTTTGAACAGTCACTGCACTTACAATTATAATCAGGGCCAGGGAGCAGCTTTCAAAACTATCCCATGATGGCTCATAGTGCTTAATTATTTGCATCCTACCTGGCACGATTTTGGCCTGTGTCAGTAAGCGTTCCCCCAACCAGTGCCCAAACATGGTTTGCAGGATAGCATGGGCTGGAGATGTTTATTAGTATTCAGTTCATACAAAGCAACTCTGTTTTCAAAGGAGGGAAGACAGTTTAGCCATTGTGACATACCACTGGGTTTCAAGGACAGAGGACAGGCTTTTATTTAATAGCATAGCCATAGTTTCAGACAAGTACTGCAGAGGTCTGGGAATAAGGCACTGTCATGTTTACAGCCTCCTGGGTTGAGTATTTCTTTCATAACCTGCTTTGAGCAGCAATGGGGTTACATGCTGAGTAGATAAGATGAGCTGAAGAGTATGTCAGGGTCACCACATCTCAAGAGTGAGAGGGGCCCCTGAAGTAAATTTCCCCTTGTACAACAGGCTACTCTCCTTTTCTGGCAGGTAGCATTTTGGTTTCTCTTTCTCTGTTTCCTCATCTCTAACCTTTCCTTGTCCTTGATAGTCTGCTTCAGAAATGCATCATCACCTCTGTGTCAATGACCTTCCCTTTCCAATGGCAGTCTGAATCCACATTTTTGTGTATAAACCCCACACATTGCAATAACTCACTGGTTATCTGAATACCTGTTTTCAAGATCAGCACTTTTACATGGATAGGTATGGTCCAAAGGGGTTTAAAAATTGATTTTTTCAGACCAAGATAGAAAACACATTTGAAGACAATTGCTGTAATATTAATAAAATTTACCTGGTAATTCTTTTTTTTTGGTAAGAGTAGTTGAGAGGGGATGCAGATTAGTGGGGTACTGGCCTGGGAGTCAGGTCTTCAATTTTAATCTTTGTTTCCAAAAATTGTGACACTGGACTGGTCCCTCACCACATTCTCTACTTCATCTACGTCTTTGGGAAGGGTCTGCCACTTGTTAGCTGTATATTCATTGTTCAGCACAAGGTCATGATTTAAACAAACCACAAATTTAAAGCAAAAAAGCAACAGTTCAAATCAGACAAATTGGTCCACAGCTAAAATGTCCTACACAGATTCAAGTTTCAGATGATGTAAAATGATCTACTTGGAAAGGCAGAAAAGAATAATGTAAAGAAATAAGTGTCTCATTAATTAGGGAGGAAGTTGACTTTACGGAGAATGGTGGAAAAACTTTCCTATTCCCTGTGAGTTTAGAGAAATGATACACACTTCATGTGGTGTTACTCTGCATTGCACTTAGCACAAGGCTGTCACGTACTTAAATATGTGGGGAATAATTGTACAGCCTTGAGAGAGTGGACGATTACACCCATTTCATGTCATGACACAATGTGGTGTAGTCATCTACATGGTATAGTGATGAAAGGTTACTGGTTTATTTATAAAATCAGTAATGAGCTCAAAAATAATGGTGTCATAATTGATGTAAAATTGCTCTATTAGAATGATTTATGCGCATTATACTAGCTCAAATTGTTTTTAAATGAGGCATTTGGGGTTCATATTCATTGTCTTTTGTCTAATTTTAAAAGACATCTAAAATACCTTAAAGCAGAAAATTAATTGAGTAGGTCCAGAATACAAAAGCAGTCTTGAAATGGAAGTGAAGTTTGTTTTAGTGATTTAAATATATACTTCAAAAGAGATGTGGGAGAAAAAAACCAAAATTATGTTGTTTATCTGCAATTTATAGGTTTAGATGCTGAATAAAAATGTAAAGAAATCTTTCCTCTCTTTGAAACAAAAATAATATTTCACTGTGATAGGGAAAGAAAGGACTAATTTCTCAAGCAAAGGTGGCATTTTTGTTAAAAGAAGAGCATGCTTCATTTCAAAATAGCACAGTAGCTGCAGCACTTGTCTCACATGTGTCTGGATATGAGACTTCAGTGTGACAATCTGATGCACCGTGGCAGTTGGCTATCCCAAGGAACCCTTTCTCCAGAAGTCTCCTTTCTGTTTCATAGCATGGGATTTTACAGCTGCTGAACTGTTTGTGAAATTAAATTATTTTTCTTATCTTTTCTGAAGCAATACGCGAAGAGGATTTGTAAAAGTAAATCTGGCCTTCATTACATCCTGTTCTTTACTAGAATATCTGGGCATAATTCTACTCTTGATTTCACCAGTGGAAATGAAATTACTGTGAATAGGAATTGGTTTAGTGTAGGCTAACATTCAGACTGCAGACTTTTCTACTACTGGAAAAGATACTAGTCTCCAATCGCCCCAAATTTCCTTTGAATGGGAGTCATGCTGCAGTTGTCTGTCAGCTAGAGATTGAACTGCGTATAGAAAATAGAAGAACACCATGAATACCAATACATTCTGTTGTGCTCTGTGAGATGTTTTTCTTTAGGAGGTCCAAACTCGGGTCAGCAGAAATACATTTAACAGTAAATAGCAAGAATTTTAAGACAGTCATGCAGACGTATCTTTGTGAGTCATGCCAATGAATCAAGGTAGAGACTCAATACAAATTTATAGTTTGTGTATATGAAAATCCACCTCTAAATTACAGCAGTCAATGACCAGACGTGGTAATGACTGTCCTTATGTGAAAGTTAGATGCAATTATATTGAAAACAGGAGGCTTAGGAGCCCAACTCTGGCCTTTTATGGAACTAAAAGACAATATTTTACTAACAATATAGCTTTAGAATAAATCCAAGGGGTGGAACGGCTCACCGAATTACATTGTACTAGCAAGCATCACATGTTTGGGAGCTGTTACTTTAGAAAAGAGGATATAAAATAATTACTTTTATTGAAGTAGGCAAACTGTGGTGAAAGAAAAAGAAAATTTTTACAATTCCTCCCTTTCTTGAAATGTGTGGGATAATTCACTATTAAGCAAAGCATATGTTACAACACTTTCCAGATGTTCATTGTGAGGAAGGTATCATTGGAGAGATTAAAATAACTTCCATGAGACTTTTTGTCAATTTTCCAAGAAAGTTTCCATCAGCAGATATTATTAGCTGCTAAATACAAATCCACTAAACAGGGTTAAAAAAAGACCTTCAAATCCAAACTAGTCATAAAGCTTGTTCTGATTCTGTTCTGTGCTAGATCACTTCAATGAAACATAAAAGAACAGGAGATAAGCAGTTATAGCTATAGTAGGTGTTAATTCCAAGATAGACCTGAACCTTTCAGGAGGAAAAGGCCAAATTTTTAGGTTTTCAACGCTGAATTTAATCAGTACGTTTTCATTATTTAAATTTGAAAATTTTCCCAAATCATCACAGTTTTAATGTGTATGGCTCAATCAGGAATTCATAAGGGGCATACTCTCAAAAAAATCATTTAAAAACTATCAACAAATTGTCAAATGTAATTGACTATATTTTATGAAATAAGGCTGGATAAGAAAACAGCTTTGCTTGCCTTTTATTTTTTAAAGGAAGGGCAAAAAAGAGGACAGGTTTTATTGTAGGTCACAGTTAACAATGGTCCAACAATAGAAGAGTTTGAAGGTACAGATTCTTTAATAATAATTCATGTCAGCGTGTAAAAAGAGTTACCAAAACCCACCTAACCTCTATCTAATAATCAGATACAATTAAGTATCTCCAGCATCACATCATCTCTTTCATATGCTTTCTACAACACAGGCTTTCCATTTGTTCAGAAAATTCTGTTTTATGGAATCTTTTCCCAGAAAAGACAGAAAATGAGGTGTGAGCTCATTGGTATTCCTCAGCGCTGTAGTATCTTCTCTTTCAGGGGGAATAAACATACAAGCTGAATCCATCACTGACTTCCCTCTATGTACATGCCACCATCCATGTAGTTGTCACATAATTTCGTTCATATTACAGCTTCATATACTATTCATCAAAGCCATTTAGCAACAAACTGCCTACAGATAGCATGTCAGAAAGCTCCTGAGAAAGAACAGGAAGGAGTAGCCTGAAGCAGGTCACATTTTTCAGTGTTTTATAAAGTTTTCATTCTTAAAAAGTGTGTTATTGTTACCAAGTGAAGGTTGATTTATCATCATATTGATGTCTACTGACATCCAGGCCCTGGATAATGTGCTTCATAATCGGACCCAGTGGCATCACTGAGTGTGCCTTCTAATGTAAACAGGAATATAATTCAGGAGTGAACTATATATTATTTAATTAACATTGCCCCTTAGAATGTGTCTTTATTTCACCTTTTAATGTCACATAAGCTAACATACAAAAATTATCAGCTTGTTCTTACAAATATAGGCTAGTATCAGTATAACTCTTAACATTCTATTTGGCCTGTTCTGTAATTTCATTAGGAAAAAAACAGTATAAATATGATCATTATGAAAAGTAAAATAGTAACCCTTTCAAAACCCAATCTATTCTTCAAGCCAGTATCACAACTTTCTCCATGATTCACTGCCAGTTTCTTGTAATGGCATAAGATTTCCTTTTTTTGGCTTATAGTTTATGGTAATGACTTTGGACAATGGACAATCTTTTGTATAACCTTTTTAAACACTCAAGATTAATCCAGACTTCTAAAGTTCAGAATTTTGACTATTAGATTTGTGGTTTAGAATATAGATTTTTGTTCCCCTTTTTTCCCCACAGTGTAACTCAGTAGAACCCTGCTTAGGTTTTTTTGGTAGGCAGCAGACAGCCAAGTGTCACTAGGAACAAGACTAAAGTAATTTGAATATGAAGAGAGACATTGATATGGCTGCCCTTTAGTCAGAGGGAATGAAGACTATTGGGAATAATTTATTCTGAGGTCAGCAAATTTTCATGCAGCCTACATCTTGTCTTCCAGACCCTTCTCCCGGGAAAAAAAAAAAAAAAAACCACAAGTTCAATCAGGTAATAAAATCACATTTTCAGCATAACATCTCTAAGTGTTGGGCTTATTTCAGCACAAAACTCTTAAAATATCCATGAGTAGTTTGGGTTTATTTCAAAGCTATTTAAGGAGCCATGAAACGTATCTCAACTCTTGCAGCTCTAGTAATTCTAGTCCATTTTATGCATTGTCTTCAATCTCATTTTATGATACTAAGCCCAAAATAGTATTCATGTGAGTGAAGCTACGAGCTTGCCTGAAGTCCTCCTTGATATCACTGGGAGATCTCAAAAGGAAAAGTGGGTGTGGGATGGAGCGTGGCTGTGAATGAATCTAGCCAGCTATGGTCTGTAACCTATAGCATGGTATTGGTGTTCTGTGGCATGCAATGAAAACTGGAGTCCTCTGATCTGGAAAAAAAGACATGTCATCTAAGTGCCAGGTGCAGAAGTTGCATAATAACATTTGAACATTAACTCAAGATTCTTGAACTTGAGTGTGCTGCTATTTTACCAACCACATTCCATACAGCCAAGACTGGGACCATTTAAATTGTGCTGAAAAAGGTCCTGTAGCCTAACAGGAAGAGTCTGACAGCTCTAAAACTTAAGCACATAAGTAAATGTTCTTACGTATCCAAGGACATTTGGAGAATTTAGTTACACTTCTAATTTTTGGAGGTCTGAGTTTAATCTCAAAAACCTCTGAGGTTTGTCCATCATTCTTACAGCTAGACACCCTGGAGGAGAAAAGCTTTATATTGAGGTCCATTGTTAAGTCACATTTATTTTGCTGCTGTCATAAACTCTGAACCAAAATTAACACATATAAAAATACCTCTCAATTCTCCCAGAGTATTCTCTCTTCTGGACTTTTAAGTGCTTAATATCACTCACTTAGGGTCACATTTCTGATGTTGAACAGAGCCATGTTCTTCAACCCTGAGAAATCAAGGTTGCTAGGTGTAAGCAGATGTGTCAAATCTGTCCACTACTCTGGGGTACCATGACTGACTTATTTCAAGTCTAATTTTTCAATGCTCACATTGAAAATAAATGTGCATTTTTAACACTATTATTAATTTCCATGAAGCTACTTGCAAAATACCATAGTCCTGTAGTAGAAGTACAAGACCTTTGAATTTTCCATGGCACTAAATGTGGCATTGAAACATTTAAACAAAACATGTTAAGTTTAAACATCCCCTGTCACACATAAATGGTTTCTTTTCCTTCCTTCATATTACAGAATTGTTTAATAGCTAGCTAATACTTTATCACTGGGTACTGAGGAAGAAACCTCAGCCCACCTGCAGGTATCATTTTGTTTCACTGGTAGGTGAGGGATGAACATGGCTTTCATCTGTATAGAACAAGTTCTCCCCTTTTCTGCACATAAATGCCATAGAAAAATCTCAAGCTTTGTGCTTGAAATGTTAGTTAAATAAAAATAAGTTGGAAAACTCTGCCTCCTTGTGCTTTATAGCTTGAGGGAATGCAGTGGGAATCTTGTTGGCTCATTACAGGTGATTATAAAGCAAAAGCTATTGACAGAAGAACTAACAGCTGTTTAAAAATGTTATTTTAGAAATTAGAGAAAAAAGGCAGGTAAAATGCAGGCATTTTGTAAACAACGGCAGCTATAGAAAAGAGTTTCTATTTCAATATTGTTTAAAAATACTCACTCAACCACTTAACACCCAGGACTTGTAATTCGTTTAAGAGCTAAGTAGCATGTATGCTTTAGACCCTCTTCGTTAACACAGGCTGCTAACAGGAAGTTATGGTTTTGCTTCAGTAGTTTTCATTTATTAACACTCAAAAGTAAGGAGGCATACGACTCTGAATGATCATCAATTATGTATGTTACCCTGAAAATCAGCAGTTTATTGAAAACTAAAGATAGGGGGGAAAGTGGAAGATTTTTGACATATATAAACATTTAGTAAAAAAGTATAAATTTGTGTTATATAAGTACAACCTTAAAGATAGCAAAACAATTATTTTGATCATTAGCAATTTTAATTTTTAGTTCTTAAAATCATTTCAGTCCTTTAAGTTCCTGAAGACAACTGTTAAGTTGGTTATCTACAAATTTACACAGAGCATCTAAAAGTAACATCTTCGTAGGACAGGAAGATATTCTATTCTTAACAATCCCGAGTTACTGTTAACAGGATTGTTAACACAAACTATTAATCATTATTGTGATATTAATATCACAAGCTTGTTATTCACAAACTATTCAGCCTTTAAAACCAGCTTCCAACACATGCTTGGAAATTCTGTGCCTCTGTTCTTGCTTTGCAAATTCTGATGCTCTCTGGTCATGAAATCTGCATTCTCCCTGCCTGCTTCCCAGCTTCACCTGTGTTTTGCAGTGTTAGATTTGAAAAGAGAGCACACAGATCGTGAATACACTAAGTCAATTAACAGCAAGTCCCAAATTTATTGCTTCTGTCTCAGCCTTTTTGAGCTTCATTTGCCAGAAGGGAAAGCAAATACATAGTCTGATTCCCAGAGGGTCTCTGTGCACAGCACAAAGGAGCATGACAGACATCAAATTTATGTTGAAATAGAGGGCTTTCATATGGACTATTATAAATTATTTGCATATGGAAGGATGTACTGCATATTCTGGATAAGTGTAGGCCAACCTTCAGGTAATCCTCAAATATCAGAGCAGGCACACATTTAGGAATATAGACCTTAATGTAGCCAGAAATCATAAAGTGTGATGAGTTTTGCAAGGCTTTATGTAGAGCAACACAAAGAGGATCTTCACATCCTCTCTTCCCTGGAGTACTGCATGTCTCCTGTACATCTGTTTCTCCACCTTCTTTAGCTCTCATCACTCACAGAAAACAGATGTTTGAGACTGGTAAATCCTTAGAGGATAAAGGCATTCCTAAGTAGTTTTGCTTCTCATGGGACATTTCAAGCAGTACAAAAATGTTGTCATTGTTGTCGAAAACATTTTTCAAAACCTGAAAAATGAGAGAGAGAAAAACAGATCAATATGTTCCTTTGTTTTTTTCTTCTGGTCAACTGAAATGAAAAGAAATTCAGTTGCTCTAACAGTGAAATATGGATGTAGGATGTTGATGCGAGAAGCCATAAAGGTGGTGTGGTTAGAAGGGAAAATTACTGAAAAGAGAAAGGCCTTCCAGCCTAGGAGATGTGATCCTGGGAACCTGGCTCTGAAACCAGAAACATCCTTGAAAAGTGCAGCTGGCCTCTTTGAAGTACAGCTGGAATATCTAGAAACTGGAGACACCCTGAGATTCCACCAATAAATGCAAAACCAAGAAACTGTAATGGCAATTTATAATCTGAAAAAGTAGAAAGATATTGTGAAAATAAAAATGGGTCTGAAAGAACAGAAAACATCATCATCTGTTGACTGTTACAGATGAAAAATTAAATTAACAGCATTTATTTGTTGCTTGAACTGATGGTGTCCTACACCTTCTTATGTCTCTGATGGGAAAAGGTCTTAGTTTTGATCCAGAATGAAGTCTCTCTCTCTGAAAACTTCCTTTCCTAAACAGGTTGAATTTTCCACATTAACTTTCTATGACATCTTAGACTCTCACTGGGGATGCCTGGCAGACTCCAGACTCTGTGCCATGAATCACAGAATCCTAGAATGGTATTGGGTTGGAAGGAACCTTAAAGATCATCTGGTTCCAACCCCTGTGTCATGGACAGGGACACCTTCCACGAAACCAGGTTGCTCAAAGCCCTGTCCAACCTGGCCTTGAGCCCTTCCAGGCAGGGGGCAGCCACAACCTCTCTGGGCAACTTGTTCCAGTATCTCACCACACACATAGTGAAGAACTTCTTCCTTACATCTAATCTAAATCTACTCTCTTTCATATTAAAGCCATCACCCCTTGTCCTGTGATTACATGTCCTTGTATAAACTCCCTCTCCAGCTTTCTGTAGCCCCCTTTAGGTACTGGAAGACCACTATAAGGTCTCCCCGGAGCCTTCTCCTCTCTAGACTGAACAACTCCAACTGTCTCAGCCTGTCTTCATAAGAGAGGTGCTCCAGCCCTCTAACCATCTTCGTGGCCTCCTCTGGACTCTCTCCAATAGGTCCATGTCTTTCTTATGTTGGAGGTCCCAGAGCTGGACAGAGTTGGGGTCTCATAAAAGCAGAGTAGAGGGGGAGAATCACCTCCCTTGACCATCTCCCTCTGGTCAGGCTTCGCTTGATGCAGCCCAGGATACAGTTGGTTTTCTGGGCTGCAAGCGCACATTGCTGGGTCATGTTGAGCTTCTTGTCAACCAACACCCCCAAGTGCTTCTCCTCAGGACTGCTCTCAATCCATTCCCCACCCCTCCTGCATTTCTGCTTGAGATTGCCTGACCCATGTGCTAGAGCTTACACTTGACCTTGTTCAACCTCATGAGGCTCTCATGGGCCCATCTCTCACTCCAGCCTGTCAAGGTCCTATTAACGAAAACAGTTCAATATTTTGTTTTTTAATTGCATGCTTATTTTATGGTGAGTTTCCTTCAGAACAAGGGTCTTCTCTGCTGTGCACAGGGTTTGTTAGTGAAGTTAATTCACATTTCAGCAAATGTGACTGGGCCTGAACTGGGGACACACTGAGTTAACATAAATGGATTTTGTCACATTCTGCAAGACAGCTTGGCACAGCCTGGGGACCTCTTCCTGGATGCTCTTCCTGTGCCCCTGGTGCCTGCAGGACAGAGCCTGCCATGCACAAGCCTGCAAACTCTTCCTGACTGCCTCATGTAGTCTCGCAAAACCATTTCCATCCCAAAACACTTGTCTGTGGTGCCCTAAAGGCCTCCAGATGCTTTATTGTCCCAAAGGTCAAACACAGACAGACGCCCTAAGTGACTTGTGGTGCTCTCAGGGCAATGTGGTAGCTGGCACTGACTGAAGAACAGTTTGCTGAGTGGCCTTGGTGGAAATTGGTTCATGTGTTAGAAATGTGCAGAGAGCTGAACTGTTGCTTAGTACATGGTGGTGCTTTGCTCTTCTTGGGCTTTATTCCAGAATTACTGAATTCATCATGACTCTTTCTATTAAATTCAAAAGACTTTGGATCAGGCCTTATATTCATATTTTTAACCTAGAGCTCTTTGGCATTTTAAACAGCATCTTTATGTTTCTCATTTTATTCCTTGATACTGGTGGTATTATTTCTGCTGAGCCTTGTCAAAAATGTGTTAGACCTCCCAGTTAATATTCCTTTATATCAAGGCTGCCTGGTTTAAGAGGAGAGCACATATAAACAGTAAGGATGGAAGACCCAGTGGCAAATTCTTTCCTTGGAAAAACTCTCGGTCTGGTAATGGAGTTCTTTCCACTGAAAGGCTTCAGAACTGAATAACTGAGATTGTCTTGAGATTATGCACTTGCAAAACCTTCCCACCCCACCCCACCCCACCCCGCCATGTTTACAGAGATTGCCTGCTTGACCGATAGGGAGCATGGGGTATTTCTTGGTGCAGATTTTGCAAAAAAAGTTCTTAGTGGTGTCACAAATGGGTAATTTAGATGGCTTAAAGAACCACTGTGAAAGGTATTAGCAAAAGTTGTTTTAATATGATGTTGTAAAAGTATAACAAGTTCGATAACAAGATTCACTCTATTATTGTCCGGCACAATCATTTGAACAATGATTCAAAACTACCAGGGCACAAATCAAAGTTACCGTACTACAAGGTTATGCACGATATCAGTTGCTTACCAAAGATCTGCTGTCTCTCTGCCTCGAGGAGCAACCTTGAGAGGTGTCCACTCAGGGGGACATCCCCACCATGCAGCCACACTGCCTAGCAGGCAGTGCTCTAAGAAGGCTCGCTTAAGCTGTCATATTTATGAAATAAAGTGGTTGGCTCATAGTCAAATTGCATGTGACTCCTTGTACCCACAATTTTCTTTGTTTCTTGATAAATGAATCCTGGGAAAGCCACCCACTGTTCATGTGTTAATCACATGACCCGTGTTCCAAGCTTATAGGCATCGATGCTCACTGTGTCACTCTGCTCTTTGTGGGTTTTCAGAGGACAGATTGGAACTAGAGGACTTCTTGGCCCAGGTATGGCTCACACCTTTACCTCCTTTGGAGCCTGTACCAAACCACTGCTAGTTTGGTTCAGGGGTCGAGTGTATCTGTCACAAATGGGTACTTCTACTGAGGACCCAGTATATACTCGTGGAAGTGCTGGTTTGTAGTTTTTTTCCTTTGGGCATGGTAATGATGTAACCAGTAGCCAAATATTACACCTGTTTTCACCGCCAAAATTCTTCCATGTGTTGTAGCTTCTGTCATTGGCTTGGGATTTAAAAATGAAGGTTAACAGCAACATCTACAATTTAGTCCAAAAATCTCTGTCAACAGTTGGTTTATTAGGGTTAAGAGGGGTGGAAGAAAGATGTTAGAGGTCTACAAGTCCCTCATTTAGCCCTTAAAAGATTACTCTAATAAATCCAGGCTAAGAAATACGATTGGCCATGGCTATTCTCTGTCCCTGAGGACAAATGTCACACAAGAGCTCATACTCATATGGGCTGAAGTCTCTTTCACACCTGCCCCCAATATACCTGGCATGAGCCAAAACTGTGCAAGGAAGGACATCTGCTTTTAGAAAGTCTAAAAGCATGCCACTGCTAATGTCTATGATTTGTTTCTGTTTAGTTTACTGGTATAGTTATAGCTATAGTATTGTAGGTGATTTGGGTCACATACGATTTCTCGCTATTATGGTTCTCTCTCGGTATTGAGGACCATGTATTCAAAAGTATTAATTTTTTTACAGGTGTATATGGATACTTTTGGAAATAATTTAGGATCCATACGCTATCCACTTCAGTGGGAGATGGACTCCTATGTGCTTTAGAAAAAAACATCTGAGTTTTATTTTCATGGGTTAGTTTTCTCAAAGATATGGCCTAGAGCAGTAAGTCCCATTTGACATTTTATTGCATACCATGAGACTTCAAGGTCATGCTATAAAAGATCTATGCAACAAGTGAGAGCTGCCTTTGGTAACCCATCTCTCTCCCTTCTGCAGGTTCTTCCTCTGAGGTTAGCACAGGTAGCTCTGCAGCTAAGGGCAAGCTTTGCTGGGTTGTTTGCTGTGAGTACATGCTTTGAAATCTCAAATGTCTCAGCACCCAAACAATAATTCAGGTCTAATACAGTGCTACTTTTCTCATTTAAAAATGGGAAATTACATAAAATGTGAAAGCAATCTGCTCCCATCAGGATGCTAAATACTGTTTTGTAGCTGGATTAAATAAATCTTAGTTAAGACTCTGAGTGTATATTTTCATTTATTTCCTTCCTTCCTCCCTTTTCCTCCCCTCTGCACTCCCAAGGATCTAACTAGAATATAGTGAAAAGTAGTAAAAATTAAAAACATGGGAAAAATACACAAGAACTAAACATGTGCCTCTTTCCAGCAAGTGAAGTAGCATGAGTCTTTTTTCCTTATAATTGTAGCACACTCATTTCTCTGTGTTTGCACATATGCATATATATATATAAATATAGACATATAAACATAGAAAGAATGAACACAATCAAACATATTCTTTGCAGCTTATGGGGCAGAAAAATCTATAGAGCTTCAAATGGCTGTCTTCTGCAATTCAATTTCCTTTGAAATGAGATCTAAAACCAAACAAGTATGCACATTTTTCAATTTAATATGGTCAATGAAAATTTATATCCCTCCCCTTATTTTATTCTGAATTATATTATTGCAGAAAATGATCAGAGTACATGTGATTCAAGGGGAAAATAATCAGATTTCATTTTCATACTGGCTTTGGGATGTGAATGAGCAAGTTTAAGAGTGAAATTTCTTTAACAGAGCAATATTTTGTACAGAGGCTTTTTAGAGACCTGAGTCACTTAAAATTATTTCAGTGGAGTGTCGAAGGCTAATTTCCAAGTCAGAAGTATAACTCGGTATTTACACTCATGTAAGAAGTGCTGTTGTTCCCAATAGTGAATGTGACATTTCAGCTACAGCAGCCTAAACCATAAGAAGAAGGTTTCTTTCTTTGAATCCCAATAGACTTAGGTTTTGCATAAGTTGGAACAAAAAAGTGGATTTTCATACATGACAACCTCTTTTGACCCCTTCCCACCACAAACAAAACCAAATAGAAACACTGCAGCCCACAGATCTGTCTTTTTTAAACGGGGGGATGTTGAGGTTTATTGAGCTGGCCACTGGGAAGCAATGTGCTCAGCACAGCCTGGCAGAGGCAGGGCTGGAAATAATTATGGACAAATGATCTTGCTCTTTTTCACCTCCATTTTTTTAGCTACAGAATGGGAGTGATGACACTGAATTTCCCAATGGAGAGAGGATTTGAGAAGAAAGGAATAAAAAAGCCAAAATTACTTTTGTGATAGTTTTGTATCCAGACATTCATGTCTAGGTAAAATATTGGTAATGACTGCCAGTGGAAGAGGTGTTCCTCACCCTGTGTACTCACGCCTGTGTTATGTGCACATATATACTTGCAGTGGACGAGATTCACACCCAAACTACTGTTGCAAGTGAGATAAGGTTACCAGTCATTCCTGTTAGTTTAATTCCAAAGCTGAAGAAGTTGTCATAACAATGCACTTTTTGGCATCTCCTACAGATCCCGTGTCATATGTGTGAGTCCTCTGTGGATACATCAGATACCCTAGGGAATGTTAAATGTGATTAGACAGCTATGTTTAAAAAACTGAATCCCAACAAAATCCTCATTATATTTTATCTTAGTGAGGGACATTACAGGTGATTACCTCTGCACAGCTAAATTTATACATCTTCAACCTGTGAGCTGAATTCAACAAAACTGACTAAAAGACTTGAGAAAAAAATTGCACTAATTAAGTGCAATACAGGATCATCCCCCAGACATACGCTTATCTGCAACCAGTATATATGAATTAATCATGAACTATCTTGAATAAATGTTCTGAAGGGAAAAAATTGCTATGAAATGGTAGCAAATGAGTCAAAGTGATACAGTTATCAGGACTCTTTCTGTTTGATTCTCTGCTATTTTCTGCTATGAATAAATTTATAAATTTCAACAATCTTTCATTTAACTATTTAGCAAGCTACTTGTTTTGGTATTTCCAGCATTTTGCCATCTCTTCATCTTTCTCTTCCAGAAGTGGGTACAGAATGCCTTAGCCTGAGGTTAACCTGAAAATAGATGTGATATATGTGGGCTAATAAGCTCAAAACAAGAGGTTGAATTCTGTGGGTATATCAGCCTGAGTATCAGTAAATTCAGGCATTTCTGTGCCGTGATCCATTATGCAATGTAAACAAACAAAAACATGTTTTCATTAAGTACTTTGAAGTCCTTGATGAAAGGAACGATCTCAAAGAAAGTATTGTTCTTCTATGACGAAAAAATTAGGCCACTTCACGTAAAACAGTTTTCAAGTGTTGAAGCGCTAATTGAAGTTGCAGTGAGGATTTTTTGAAAGTAAACCAATGAAGTACAGATTTATTTCCCCAATTACACCAATTCATGGTGTCTGGTAATACTTTTTATTCCCCAAAATATTTCATTTGGCCCTCCCTTCTCTCCAGAAGGGTGTGGCCCTCCTGTATCGTCTGTATCATGTCTGCTAGTCCATGGAAGGTGTTTCCAAAACTCCAGTTGATGCAGCTAATAGAGACCAAAAAGTTACTCAGGTACCCCTAAAGAAGACAACTGCATTTCATCAATTGACCAGACTCTCTAGACCCTATGGCTTGTATTTACTTGATTTCCATTGGCTTGCTTGGGTCATATTTTACTTGCCTACACATAACTGCCTAGTGCCACTTTTTTATGCTCTGGGCATCCATTCGAGCTTTCAACTGCCCAGAAGGGCATCCTTCTTATCTAGGTCCTGAGGGCAACTCATAGAGCGTTAGACATCCAGCATTAGGCAACTCTGGTGTCACCAGCTAGGCACTCTGGGTGAACAGCTGATTTATAAACACCTTGACTGTGGATGCTAAAGTGTTACATCTTCTGAGTTCCTGTGGCACATGGAAGATAGAGCTCTGGTGGTCCCCAGTGTCAGAAAACAGGCAAACAATTGAATAGCTAAACCACTTGCACCTATGTAAATAGATGCATAGCATGGAAATTTGCATTCTCAAGTACAGAAAACCAGCTACATTTACAGTAAGTCCCACAGGTTTCCTACCAAAGAATGGTCTTGTTCCCTAAACACTTCTTAAACACATTGAAACCAATGAAAGAAATTGCAAATAAATTTTGTAATGCAATTCATACATAAATTTAACATCTCAGTTGTGAAAATCATCCATCTACAATGCCAGAATAATGGATGCTATAAGGCATATGGAAGTAAAATGGGAATAATAGGGTTCACTGGAGCTGTTTTGTTCTTAGTACGGAACAGCATGTACAGTGATTCATCCCTAATTCTATTTCTAATACATTTCTTAAATTTTGAGTGAAACAGAGTGACATCCAGTTCTTCAATTGATCACATTGTCTTTGACCCAAACTGGAGTTTGATTTGTACATGACTGTTAAACCCAGGCTGCAAAAGCTTTCATGTTACAGCTGCTTAAACCCTCTGTGTAGAGGACTCTTTCAAAGCCTTTAAAATCACCTCTGCCATAATGCCAACAAAAAATTGTCATCTGATACCCACAAGGCAGGAGAGGAACTATGGTTATTGCTGCTGGATGGCTTGTGAGTTGCCTACGCAGCCAGGCTGTTCGAAAATAGCTCAGGATCTTTGTCAGACGTATCTGTTATATTACTTTTTTTTTTTTTTTTTTTTTGACTGTGAGTTCATGGGTAGAGCTGCTATTGTGCTCTATCTGCTTGTAGAGCTTTTAACAGAATGAATCTGTAACATGTCTGTGGCCCCTTCCTACCTTGGGCTGCTAACACAATTGAAATAGAAATGTCTTCCTTAAAAGGTCAGTAAAAAATAGGAAAAAATGAGTGTCAGCTCTTGCAGAGAGGGCAGGTAGGGCTTGACTAACACAACCATGCTTCACTACTCATTTCTTGAAAGACTCATGATATAGTTTATTTTACCCCAGAAAGAATCAGTTTAGCTAAGAAACTACTAATCTCAAAACAAAACCCTTACAATGTTGCAGAGGATCCAACAGAGAAAAGTACTTTAGAAGGAAATTAAATGCAACATAAAAGCTCCTGAAACTTGATAACTTGTTTTAGGCTCATCAGAAATTAGTAAATAAATTAAAAAATACAGAGGCGAAAAACAGATTAGAGAGTGGTTTATTTTCCCCAAGGAGAACTTGAACATCCACTGGAGACCACAGAAGAGTGTTAATGAATAAGTAGAATCAGGGGAGCTACTTGACTTAATACAGTCGTCTATTTTATTTATGGGGAACTGATTTTTCAATGAAAGTGTCTGATGTGGGCTCTCAAAAATTAGAGAAAGAGAAAAAATCTACGGGGACTCCCACCTTATTACAGGCTTTTAAATGATCACTTAGTGATTTTATTAGAAATCTACATCAGAAGCTCTGTCAGGATTTGGCTCAGATGTGGGTTACAGCTTTGAATTCAAGGCTGAAAATTACACAGCTCAACCTGTCTACATTGTTTATAACATCATGGGTAACACCACCATAGGAATTTTTGTTTGGGACAATAGTTACTGAAACAAAAGTTGAAAGGGGGAAAGCAACCCACGGCTGCAGAACCACAAACTGTGTCAGTAAAATAGGCCAGGACTTACGCTCCTTTCCTAAAGAAATCTGACACAGCACATCTCCTGCTCACTCCCCTCCTCCCGGGAGAAGGTAGCCTTGCTCTTACTACATATTAGGTATAATCTCTG
This sequence comes from Strix uralensis, assembly GCF_047716275.1. Taxonomy (NCBI): domain Eukaryota; kingdom Metazoa; phylum Chordata; class Aves; order Strigiformes; family Strigidae; genus Strix; species Strix uralensis. Next base: position 40,921,693 of record NC_134012.1, read on the forward strand.
GCCCCTTTTGCACCTAGCCTTATCAGGCATTTCCCAAGAGAATTAATGGATTGGAATTAAACGCATGTCTTTAGCCCTGTGGCTGTGAAAAGTTTTGATTTAACCACACACTCAGGACTCAGAAGAGAAATTATCAAAAAGACTTAATGGCTGGTGGGGTACTGGTGGGTGACTTGATGATTCCTTACTTGGAGCTTCTGTGGCACAGGAGCACAGCTGAGTGCTCTGGAAACCGAACAAAGGAAAACATATTGCCAAGGAAACTTTGCAAAAGAACAGATGGTCCGGAGCAAGTGGTTAGCTATAGAGAATTGATATAGCTCCCCTCATAATAGACAATAAAACTCTATTTTACCTTTGGGGAATAAATTCTTGAAAGAAAGTACCTGATTTGAACTCTAGCAGAAAAGAAAATAGTGCCTTTATCTATCTAGATAGTGTTACCTGGCTGTGTCAAGGTAAATATGCCATGGCATCCCCAAGAGCCTCATGTGTACTGGGAACCTGAAAAAGGCCATTCTCCAAAGCTCAAAACAATTGCCAGCCTGGCAGGTTAGAAGGGAAAGTGTTACAAGCCAGCAGACACTTCAGTCACATGGATTCTCAGAAAAAATCCACACACACACCCCCCCCCAGATCCAGGCAAAAATCACATCTTAGCTAGTAGGAGATAGGAAGGAACTAATAAAAATATGTGAGCACATGTGCACACCAATATACAGAATTTATTGCGTACATTTGTATGTGGAGTTTCATACAAAATAAAAGACAAAGTTAATGAAAGTGAATATAAATTGCAATCTTATCCATGTAGGTGATCAGTGAGGAAAGTTAAAAGAATCATTTGATCATGTGTGACTAGGAAAAAGGCTGTGTTACAGGCCCTAACACCCAGCTTTATTAGAGGACAAAACCAGAAGGAACGATAAAGGAAAAGCAAAACACTGAATGCAATTTTCCATTCAGTATTTAGAGCAAAGTCGGAGGATGCATGAAATCCCTGTGATACATCAAAGAGACATTTCTCTATTTGAATGGAAGAATAAACCTTTGTGTTTCCCGAATCAATTGTTTGAGGTAATGTCCACCCACAAGTGCTGTAGAAAACAGCTGGTTCAATTTAACCACTCATTTAAAAAATATATTATTATGAAAACCCTGTGTGTGGGGAATGAGGGAGATCAGGGAATTAGGAAGGTCAGTCTGGAGGAAAAAGGATGAATTTCACAGTCAGAAAACAGGATATATGTAATTCTTGTCAGTGTGCAGTCATGAAAAATAGGTATTGTCAAATAGGTTTTCATTGTTTGTTTAATAATGTATACTTTTAACCAGCCAGTTAAGAGAAAAACCCTATTCTTTCCAATATCAGGCTGTAATTTATTTTCTGCAGATGTGTAGGGAAACCCCAGAGTACGCAACCACTGACAGAATATGCTGCCAGACTACTAGCAAAAAATCCAGTTTTCTCTATTTGTATTTCTCGTCAAATGTTGCACTGCAAATTAGTCTTCTCACCTTCCCTTCCGAACCCCGTACACTTCTGACATCTTAGCACACATATCAGGAACTGCATGGGAAAGCGTGTCTAAGTGACAGTTCCTTTTAAGACTAAGCATGTTAGGTCTTCCTTCTTTCACCTCACCTGGTTGGAAATGACATTTATTCAGGCTGCTTCCCAAGTGAACTTAGACATCTTCCCAAGCCTAAAGGCCGTAAGTTCACATATGTGATATGTCTTTTCTGATATCTGCAACCAAAATGAGTGTTCAGAAGACATTTCCACTTCCTGTCCTCTATTTGTTTTCGCATTAAACACATTTTTCTCCCCATTTTCACTTTTTCTTCATTTCCTCCTCTTCCTTTTCAGCTTGCATGTGTTTCCATTCACCTATTCTCCAAATATACGCTTACAATTTTGTAGTGACCCCAAAAGACATATGAGAAAAAAGAGGCATCATAGTGCTCAAGGGGTAAAAATACTAATATTATCATATTATTGCAGAATTTCTTCCTGACTCTACACCATTGCTTGCCTGTGTGCTGGAGGCTACTGAGCAGAATACTGAAGACATTCACAAGGGTTTGGTTGTACCTGTGACCTTTCTGACCATTATTTTCTCCATGATGGGGAATTACTGTCTCAGTGTCTCTAACTGGCATGCCTTATGGCTGTGTGCCACTTAGGAAGTGTGCTCAAGCTATACCTGTGATTTTGATTCCCATAAAGGTATTGGTGAAGCTCTCTGCTTCCTGTTTGCTACCACCTGGCATAAAATAATGCCTCCTTTTATTTTTCTCTTTTTCCCATAGGCAAGTAAGTAAAAGAGAACAAAAAGTTTACATGTTAAAAATAGTATGACTGAGTATTTAAAAATGTGTCTGAGGTTTCTATATGTGCACATTCTAGTGATTTCAATTCCCTCCTGGGTTTTGACTCCCAAACTAGACATCAATTTGTGTGAAAGTCAGAACAGATAGGAATAGCTAACCTGAACTGAAAACTACAGATTGTGAACTTACTAAACCATCAGAAAACTATTTCTATTTTGTGGGGATTTTTATTTTCTTTTTCCTTTCCTTTTTATTTTTTTCCTTTTTTTTTCTTTTCTATTTTTTTTCCTTTTTTTTTTTTTCCTTTTTTTTTTTTTTTTCTATTTCTTCTTTTTTTTCTTGGTGGCCTAGTTTTCTGCCTGGCTAGTGAACTGAAAAGGCTCATTGAAGGTCAGATGGGTACTAGAGCTGCTACAAAGGAAGTCGCAAGAGAATGTAGTCAAAAGAAAGGAATAGGAAAGGGACAGGGAGATGGGACCACAGCAGGAACCTGTTAGATCAGCTCAGCCATCTCACTGAACACCACCGGCAGTCATTTGGTCAGGGTTACACATCCAGACTCCAAATTTATAGTAACAAAGAGTATTTTAAATCACAGGAAATTATTTTATTGTCAGACTTTTGCCTTTTATGAAACAACTTATAGAAGGTATTTAGGGATGTAATTTTAGTGATGACCACCAAAACAAGCTCTCTTGTGGGTTTTATCAGTGTATTTCATCCCTTCTACCTCAACAATAAGTGTCACCAAAACTTCTTGTATTTTCACAATGTCTCCACATCTCTATTCCTAGTCTGTTAGATGTGCACAACAATCAATCATGTTGTATACTAGAGGTATGCACTGAAATAAATTCATCAACTTGCTTTTGATTCACCATGTTAAACAGATGTATCGATTGTTTTTGGAAAGATTTATACAAGTGAAAGCAAATTTAACATATCAGCTCTTAGCCAGAGATACAATAGTTTCATCTGTATACAACTTTTGATAAACTTTGTATTGGTGAACATTTTTTATTTGACTCTATCTTCAATATTTTTTCTGTCACAATTTGTTCTAGAAAGTCTTACATTCAATTAAATTAAAACCAAGAATGTGTAGAATTGTAAAGTCAAGCCATATTTCCATAAAACTGGAAAAAATAGAGAAGCTTTTGAGCACATCAGCCTTTTTTCTGCTCTGGAACAGAAGCAAATGTCAAGTTAAGTATAGGATAGGAACAATTGTTCCTGGTTTACCTTAATTAATGTACTTAGGCAATTTGAGAAAATTTCCCTACTGTGGAGCAGGGAAAATATTAACAGTGTGACAGATGCTCATGCTGCTAGGTCCCATGGGACAGAGATTTTTTAATAGCGATGTAACAGAGGGTGGAACAAAGTTTGGCAGATAGACCCGTCTACTCGGATGACAGTGAAAAAAATTATGATTACAATAAATATCCAATAAAAACAGAATTTGGAAAGATTTTTCAGTGAAAAGTATTTTGCCAGCATCATTATCACTTTTAATGAAAATTGAAGAAGAATGTCTTATGTCATTCTTGGACCAGATCCAGATTATTTCCTTCTCTTAACTCTAATGTCAAGCTGAACACTTACATTTACATGTATATTTGGAGACCCAACAGAAAACATTGTTGGAAAATTCTGAAAATAGAAAACTCTGATCCTGATGTCAGTTTAAGACTTCTTAGGAAAAGTCTTCAGAAAAAAATGAAGATGTGTAGAAGTTGATTGTTGCAGTCTCACCCCAGAACTACCAGATACCATGTAAAGTTGTTACTAAAACTGGGTGTCCGCCATTTATAGGGTAATAAAATCTTGCCTGACAAGTTTCATAATCATTCTTATGCTTTTCCAGAAAAGGCAGAATCTGCAAACGGTGACCACTAGTAGAGTAAGGGAGCTGCTGCTTTGTTTTTCAGAGACTTTGTGTAAAACGAGACCAAGTATAGAAGTCTGCTTGTTGTGCTTGTCCTGGCCTAACATCTCACATGCAAATATGAAATCTCACGTCATGTCCATTTGAGTCTTATTACTGGTTTAAATGGATCTTGCATCACTTCCATTTTTATTATCCTCTGTATCCACCTGTATCCACTGCTCACCTACACCAAAAAACATTTTTACCATTAAACTAATGTCTGTTAATGTAGACAGGCAGACTAATTAATGCAGAACTGATGAAAATCCAAATCTAATATATTGCAATTGAACATGCCTTAATTGAGTACTTACTTTGTAGTTTTATTAAATGATAACTTCAGTGTCTTTGGTAATGTGGAAATGAGAGGTAGAACTGGAAGATGATTTGCCATGGATAGGGGTGGTGTTGAACTATACTAAACACCAGCATAGGTTTTCATTTTATATCACCAGCTGCTTATTTTTCTTCTGATAATCTATGTGGCCAACATGCAATTGTGTTGTAGTAGTTTTGCTTACTCAATAGTACCATTTTGCTTACAAAAGAGTAAATTACAGATTAAATCACCCATTATCTTTGATCTAGATTTTGGTTTTTTTTCCCCAAGAGACAAAAAAAGAAGGGTAAAACTTTACTGGAAACAAAAGCAGGGTGATATAAATGTGTTTCTTAAAATGTATCCCAAGGAAAACTTCCTGTCCGCTGGGTTCTCCTTTCTCTCAGCAGATTTAGAATGAAAAACTTCTCCCCTGGCACTCTGTTGATGTAACACAAGAACTTAAAACTAGCAGATATACAGATATCAGTAACATCGATAAGGCCTGTTAGGCTCCCAGAAGTTGTATTGATTAGCTAGTGGGATACTTTATCAAGTTGTCAGAATTAAGTGTTTTTTTAATAGTCCCCTTTACCCATTTAATTGTTTCGCTTCTTCATTAACAATGTATGAGGACTAATGCTAAAAATGTGGCATTCCTTTCAAAAGAACTAGCAGTTTCTGCAGAGAATTGCCTATTTTGTACACTTTACCACTGTGTATTTTGTCACAATGATCAGTTAAAATCTGGTCTTGGTTTGTGCATTCATTGAGTTGCAGTCCATGGAATTTGGCAGGATTCATAACAGTTCTCAAGTGTGAAGTGTGAGCTCATTTGGTCTCAGACTGGTTGCCACAAACGCTCAACTCCTGCTCAGATATGTTGGAGGCTGTTGTGACAGTAGGTTCACTGCATCAACTTTCAATTATATTTTCTGTGATCTTTTTTTTAGATTGACTGTGAGAAGTACCCATTTTCACTAAGATTCATTTTTTATACTATTAGAAAAAAAGCATTTTTGTAATATTAGAAACTGAAAATTTTGAATATTTTCAATTCAAAGAAAGATCTAGTAGATATTTTAACAGCAATCTTATTTTAGTGGGAGGGATGTTTATCAACTTCAGTAAAATAAGAAGCATTTGTCATCACATATTGAAAGGGTGCAACAGCCAAAAAATACTTTACGCCCTTTGTGGTTTGGATGGGTTGTGCTCTGACACATTGCTCACATTTCCTACTGGTTTTACAGCATCCATTACCATTTTTACACAATCAGTCTTCTAGATATATAGAACACAACCCTCTTCCCTAACATCCCTTTTTCAGTCTATAGAAAACCTAATCATACATGAAAAATGTCATGTCTCTTAGTCAAAGGACAACAAGGATAATTTGTGACCTCTTGTTGTTTCGTGGGATGATGACACTTCACTCTTACCTTTTCTTTTTGATATTTTCATGCAGGACTATGTCTAGATAAATTAAATCACTTAAAGATAAACTTTATTGAAAAGTGTCGTATAGTGCTTTTTCCCCTTTAGGAACCTTAGATGAAATCCATCTAAGCAGCTGCAAATCACTAAATACAAATATCAGAAAACATTTAAAAAAAACGTGGTCAAAGAGAAAAATAATCGCATTAAATGTATGAGTGCTTCAACTTTCCAAAGGTAGGTAAATCCTTAAGGAACAGGGCAGCACACAAAATTGCTAATCCAGCTCTTACTCTGACAAAATCTTCCATTTAACCAGGACCATCCAGTGACGATGACATGATAAGCAAATGTGTACCATATACCTGTAGCATTATCAAAGCTTAATCACGAGGGTTAGAAGGGATCGATGGAAGCAGCTATAGAAGCTCTGAACAGCAAGGAGTCCATCACCCCTCACCCCTTGGATTTGGTAACCCCTGGAGGTGAATCCATCAGCAGTGATTGATGGGCTCTGACATGAGGACTGGGAATAAAGCAGTGAATATTTCAAATACTGCCGGAAGGTGGAAGCCTTTTCCTGTCAGAAGGCCATTATTAGAATGTATTGGTGGATAATGTCATCATCTGTGTGTTCTCCTCCTTGGACTGGAAAGAGTGGAAGTAGGTCTTCCACATTTCTGTATAGAATCTGCCTAGCGATGTGTAAACCTTGCCAGCCACATGACATCAGCTTAAAGTCATAGCACACTCTGAACTGTCTTCCAGAGTCAGTCTGCACAGGCCTAGCAGCTGCTTGTCCAGGGTCTTTGGACATATGCAAGTTAAGTCAACCTTGACAAAAATCTTAGTAGCTCTTTGCTTCACTCAATCCCATATACCAATGCCTTTGTTTGTCCTGTGAGCCCCAAACTGTACTCTTCCGGCCCAGAACTCAAGATGTAGTCTCATAAATGCCACACAGAAGGGAAGGATCAATTCCCTGGAGTGATTCTATGTTGTGATCCTAACAGCCCAAGATGCAGTTGGTCTTCTTTGCTGCAGGGGCACACTGCTGACTCTTGTTCAGTTTGTCCTCCACCAGCAGCCCCAGGTCTTTTCTGATCCCTAGTCTGGGTCATTGCAAGGAGTTATTCTGGTCCAGAGGCAGGCCTTTGTATTTACTTTTTGAACTTCACGAAGTCCCTGTGAGCTCATTTCTCCATCTTTCTGAAGTCTCTCTGAATAGCAGCCCCATCCTTCAGGATACTGACTGCTCTCAGTTTGGTGTTGTGTTATCAGTACATCAAGAACATGGTACATGAATAATTGTATGCCATGACCACCGAAGGGCAAAGTGCTTGATTTTGATAGGGTGCATTTCCCCTCCTTACAGTTCAGGACTATTGTTGTATTTGGCATGCAACAATATCCAGATCTGTCTCAGTAGTTGCCAACAGACCCTGAGGGCAGAAGACCTATATAGGTTTAGAAGACAACTATATTCTCAGTGTACTACCATGTTTGATACGTTCTCCGTTGGCTCCGTTGCTGTACCTCCAAGCAATACAATGAAAGCCTTTAAACAGTTTAATTTGGGAAGCTCTGGGAAGCAAATAATTTCAGAGCTGGAATAATATTGTCAGAAAGCATCACCAGATGCTTACCCTGCTCTAAAATTATTCTGCAGGCATCTGCTGTTGGCTACTTCTACAAACAGTGCCCTGGGTTAGACTGATCCTTTCTCTGATGAAGCACTGTTGTTCTTGTTGCCTTTTGAAGGGTTTCTTTATTTCCATGGATGCGAAAGAGACTCCATGTCACAAAACAGTTGTTCCAAAAGGACTCAGCATTTGCCTGGTTACTCTACTATTGGTACTGAATTGTCTTGACTCAGAACAGAATTAGCACAGTGTTGAGCATTTCTGAAAACCCTGTCCTGGCCTCTGAACCACACAGACCAAGAGGGAAATCAGGTTGTTCTGTTCCTGGGTGAAGGCTGGCAGGTGGACAGTGATAGTGTAATCCCTTAGTTTATAGGAGTTTGCCAGAAGGTCTGCACACCCTTGTCAGTAATTTATCTTGACAGCACCAACTGTCAAAGAAAGATATCCCAGCGCTGCTGTGCCTGCCACTTTCTTCTGTGCTGATGGCTGAGATAAATGCCAGATGCTGGGTTGCTTGACAGTAGAGGAATGGATTGTGGAATACTCTCTTCAGTCTTTTTTTGCTCATTATAGATGACAGATTTTCTTAAACATAAGAGGTGTTGAGCAGAAAAAATTGAGAGAGTGGTACAGATTGGGAAAGCAAGTCAGTCATCTTGTGCAGAGTACTACTTGTCCAACTTTTGCAGTTTTGATTTTCCGCATTAGCTTGTGTAGAAGAAGTGTTTCCACAGACGCAGTTCTCCTGGCTCCTATCCCAAAGCTGGCGGTGTCTACTGGGAGTTTAGGTTGATTTTCCTCGCAGTCCACAAAAGCATTTTTTAACTTTTGGAAGAAGCAAAAGGTAGACACCCCTGCCTAGGTCAAATGTTGTATTTGGGAGCCTGCATTCAGGAAGAAATTCTGACCCCTTAAAAATCAGTGACAGCTGTGTCATGACCATAACCTTACATTCAAGTTGTTGATATTTGGGCAAAGTTTGTGTGTTAATACAACTGCTGAGTAAAGTATGTAATGATAAATGACATTCAAAACAAAAAATTTCCCCCCCCCATGCTTGGATTCATTTAGTATTCTTATAAAATCATGGCGATGCACTCAAAGAACATAATGCAGACCCCCTGTAGGTCCCATAGTGTCAAATCCTGTTATTGAAGCAAATTGGAATTTTGCCAATAGCTTTACTTAAAGCAGGACTGCAGCTGTGCAGGTGTCAAGGCATGCCGTTTGAATTACTCGTACCTGTGTTGGTGCTTTGATAGGTTTGTATATTATCATATAAGAGCAGTGGGATTCTTTCTTGGAGAAGTAATGTTCGGGTTTTGTGGATTTCCAGGTGGTTCTTCATATGAAAACACATCTGAGATAATACTAGCAATTGTGATTAAAAGGAAATAAATATATGAAAATAATCATGTGCTTATTCTCAAGATTAATATATACAATAGATTTGCAAAACTAAATATTCATTACCCTTGATCTGGCCTGAGGTTGAAGTAAGGCCAAGAGCAATATTTTTGAAAAAATTGCAACTTTTATTTTTCTGGGAACCTACGGAGTTGTAGTTAATAGATACCAGAATAATAAATAAGAATGGATATTGCTTTTTGTCCCTCCAAATTTTAAGGATTGCCTTAAATCGCTAAGATCAGATGAGTAAAATTTCATTTGAAGTCTACACTCCTGATGAATTGCACTTGAAGTTCATTTTTTTTTTTTTATAGGATTAAAAAAATACAGTTTTCAAGGACCCCCCACCTGGGCACTGATCTGGCTAGCCTCCTTGCATGCGAAGGTATTGAGGGTTGCCCCGGGAGAAAATTGGAATGGGAACTTTTCAGCGCAAAGTAATGTGTAGGCTCAGGGGATTCCTTTGCTCTCTTTCCAAGTGCCAAACAGCATATTGTGGAAGAGTAGCAGAATGCATTGTATCTGTTCCTAGTCATCAAATATGGGGGATGTTTCGTTTTGTCAGGATCACTGGTTACCCAGGCAGGGAGGAAAGTTGTGTGTGCTGGAGAAGATTTTAAAGATATCTTTGAAGAAGCTATGACTGATTTCTTCTCCCTCCTCTCCCAGCTGATCCCATAGTCAGTCAGCCTCCATTGCAGCGATTTGACCCGTGGCCCCATAGACCTTTCACAGTTGGTTTTGGTACTTCTCATGGCTTCTCCAACTTGTCTGAGGCCTGGCACCAGTTATCCTGCACAGAATACTTGCCTTACTCTTTTTTGGCTCTCTTAGTACCCATTCCTGGACACGTGTATGGTTACCACACAGGCAGTGTGACCTTTGGCTGACCCCCTGGTGAATGCCAGTCTTTGGCAATCACAGTATGTGTTAAATGTTGCAGGTAACTGAACTAATAACAGAGTTGCTGTGAGTTGGTTGTCACAAAGATGACTTAGATTTTTTTATGTATAGTCTGTAGTTTTAAGGTGCTTTCTCTGTGGCCCAATAGGATGAGAAGCAGGAAGGAGCTGAGAACTGTGGAGCTGTGCTTCACGGGACTTCTCTGTTGGCATACAAGGCGTAGGGCTGACAGGTTTGTCTGGGTGGTTACAGGAAAGTTGGGATACAAGAGCAGCAATGGCTATGCTAGCATTTACCTCTGTTACAGCAGTATCCCAGGTTTGAAGGGATGGATGCCTTCCCGACAGACTTTGTTCTCCCTGCTTTAACGGGGCTGAATCAAAAGCGAGTTGCCTGCTCCTTTCTGGCTATAAAAGATATTGGGGCTGATGTTTGTACCTACTTAAAGTTTATCTTGTGCTTTTAGTCTCACCACATTAGTAAGTTGTTAAAGCAAGCCACAGAAGAAAAGAGGGGGAGGTGGAGGACTGTGGAAAGAGAAGTAAGTAGGAAACAGCCAGACTTCCATTTAAGTTCTTTAGCTAAAAGTTTTGTGGGCCTGGTAGTTTGGAATGAGCTTCTGATCAATGTGGAGCAGTAGCTGTGTTAGTCATAGTGTCAGAGGGCTGAGCAGTGCGTTACTGCTGCTGAGGCCTGGACAAACAGACTGTTGGAAGTACTGCAAGACTTGGAGTGCTGTATGCTTGCTGTAGGACCTCAGCCAAGTAAAAGCTTACCTGTGCTTTAAGTGGGAACACTGGGAAACCGAATACTATAATGTTGTTTTTCTGTGTTGAGATATCTAAAACAAATTCAGATCTGGGGGGAAAAAAGTCTCAATGGGCTACTTGAAACATCATCCTCTCTTTTTGGATAAAGCATTTTGGGTTTGAAATAAGGCCTTAGTATAGTAGTTTACGTATGCATAGCTGGAGGAAGTTTGTCTCAGGGCGAAGAGTGCTTGCCATAGATAGATATATATCAGTATTTGTAGAAGGATGTAAGTGCACATATGTCAGTATTTAATTTCACTTTGTTTTTAACCTGGTTTTTTGATACTTAAGAGATAAATCCCCCAGAAAGTCTTACCTGGAGGTCTTTCAGGGCTGAGCAGGACACACTGTATTAAATTTTCTGCTGGAACTTCCTTAGATGTTTTTCCTGAATGGTGTTTGCTGATTTTACTGGGTACCTACTGTGACAAACACATCAGGCTGCCTTGATACTCCACAAGTTTGTCTTGTGTGTTCTTTTTCTGCTCTAGGCCCATGGCCAAAAGAGCTAACATTGGTGTTGTGCCTAAGTGGAAAATCAGTACCCTTAAAAAGACAATGGTTCAATTATGCTGTGGCATAACTCATCCTGCAGAGAAAACAGCTCACTGTAATGACTTCCTAGACTTCCTAACAGGTTGACAGTGGCCTCAGGGTGTCTTGTAATCACTGTTCTCCCTCCTTGCTGCCAGAGGGGCGAATTTCTGGATGAATGGTCACCTTTTCAGTGAAACCCTGTCCCACAAGCCATGGGAACACTATATTTATGCAGTGACATAGCTCTCAACGCTGTGCTGATCTCTTGCCAAACAAATCACCTGCAAGTGGATTTGACTGGGGTTGGTATCTACCAGGTACAGAGAGAAGGCTTTTCTGTGCTGGCTTTTTTTCTCTTTGACTTTGGGGTAGTGTTAATACTTAAGTTTGTATGCTCTACACAAAGCACAAAAGCATCCCTAGAATTGAAAGTATTTCTTGAAGGTCCATACTCAATGTTTATGGTGAAATAATCTTTTGGCTACCCTGTTTGACAGGGAAAAGTATAAACATTCTTTAGCATGCCTGCTGTCATCAAACACTCAGCACGCTTCTAACAAATTATTCAAGTACATCTTTTCCTAAGAAGTTTTAAGAACAGAAGATGCATTAAGAAAATAAAGGAGGTGAAGAGGTAAGGGATTAGTTTATCAAAGAGACTTGGGAGAGAGGTGCTGCTATTAATTGTCATTATTGCTTGTATTGCTGAAGAAAACTCAGAAATCGAATTAGTCCTGTGTGTTAAACTCTTTTTGATGATGAGGCTTGTTTTACTTGCTATGTTCAAAAAGAAGTTCTGAAGAAATTAAAGCCTAGGAAAATGCTGATGTCTGTCAGTTGTAAATCCTGTTCTTAAGGCTATTTGCTTGCTGTGTAAGAGTTCTGTGGTTTGAGTCATGCTGCAAACAAGCATGCTAGAAAGCTAGATATTTATAGATAATTTGCCAACATGCAAAGGGTCTCCTGTTCAGTCTGTTGTGTGACCATGAAGATCAGGATGAGAGTGCCTGTGGAGTTTCCTAGTGCAAGGATGGGAAGAAAAGAAATCTGCAGATGGTAGTGGTGCAGGAAGTGCTAATAGAGAACTCAGTTCAGCAAAGTCCTCCCCAGAGTAGGCAGGACATGTGCCAAGAAGGGAGGGAATAGGGGTAGAAAGCGACTCTACCTAGAAGGTCATTACAGAAGCAGGTGAAGATAATAGTTGCTGTACTGAAGAGTTTTGAAGAGAGGAATCTAAGAAGATGCACTTCACTTTCAGAAGTGAAACAGAGTTCTTCATGCACTATAAAACTGGAAAGCCTGTAATCTAGTCTGTAGAGTGTGTGGGCCAAAAGATATCTGGAAATTAATTTGTTTTTACAGTAGCATTATTAGTTTAGAAAGCCATCTAATCTTCGCCATATCTTTTGCCAGTGATGGGAGTTCATGTTATTTGACTTGTTTGCAAGTTCATTATACCTTAGTCCTATGCTTCCTTGGGATTTTTTGGTGTTTGAAAACTGTAGGCCAAGACCTGATTTCTGTGGAACCCCTGCTACGGAATTAAATGCATCTAGTGATTATTTACTGTTTGTAATTGTGTTCTGGGAATGCTCTCTTAGCTAGTGTTTAAGACACTGCGTGGGATTCAGGTTGTAGCTTAAGGCACCTAAACTTAGGTGTTCATGCGTAGGCATGTAAGCTACAGCCAAGCATCTTGTCTCTGTTTATAGTCAGTGGAGATCTATAACGGACAATGGAGCTTATTCCTAAGTATAGAAGTGGAGACAAGGTAGTCTGGAAGCTGAATCCCACTCTTACTGCACATTTTATGTTCTAATTTAATCAAACATCTTGTAATACCAAATCATATGCCTTCCTGGGGTAGGAAGGGCTATTGAAGAAAGGAGGGAACAGTAAAAATGTGGAAACTAGTAGCTTTATAAGAAGTGGGAAAAGGTGTGTCAGAAGGGAGAAGGAACAGTCCTCTATGTATGACTGAAATTAAGGGGAAAGTGCTGAGATGTATAGAAGAGAAGTCAGGGTTAGAAAAAGGGAGTTGAGGGATACACACAGGAGAAACAAAACATAAGAGCCTCAGGGTTGAAGGTGAAGGTACCTTTTGGGGGAAGGTAAGTACTACAATAGCTCTTGATAGCTGTCTTGCAAGTAATCAATTACATTTGGGTTAGAAGCATGGGAGAGCAGAGCAAGAGAAGAGAGGAGACTGCTGGTTATGGGTCTAGAGCTATTTTAGGTTTTTGGAATAGTAATGAGGAAGCTCTGAAGGAGGGGGAATGAACTGCAGCAAGTCATCTGTCATCACACGGTGTGGTTGTGATGAGGGTGGCTTTGTGGTGGGAACACAGAAGTGACAGTCAAGAAGATAACCTGAATTCAGTTTCCATCACTGCTTTACATTTACACAGTGACCTAGCTCTCAACACTGTCCTGCTGCTGTCTCCCGTGGATAAAAGAAAGCTGACAGGATATTATTTGCTTCTTTTGCAAGAGTGTGATAACTTAGGCCAAGTTTCTTGGACTGCTGTTTCTAGTTGTTACCTATTATTTGGAAGCAGTGATAGAGAATTTGTTAAGTTGCTCAGAACTCCCAGATTAAATCTTAGTCTCAAAACCAAGCCTTGATGGACCTTCACAGCCTCAGATTAAATTTTAGTCTCAAAACCAAGCCTTGATGGACCTTCACAGCCTCAGATTAAATTTTAGTCTCAAAACCAAGCCTTGATGGACCTTCACAGCCTCACTGGTTTAACTGTCTTCTTGACTGACCAGACGTGGCTCTTTTAAATGAACTTGGAAGCTTTCACACAGAGTTCTGGCACTGACAACTGATATTGGCTTTGAAACTGCTAATTCAATTGAGGCAACTTGAGAGTGTGGCCTTGGAAATGCAAGATCTCCATATGAAGGAAGACAGTGAGAAGGATGGCAGTGTCTTATGCATATACGCTTTCTCGAAGTCAGCACTTCCAGATACGCAACACTATTAGGACAATCAAATCGAACATAGCCTTTTGTCTTCCCACCTTCATGACTGTAAAAGCAGTATCCTTCCATCACTTCATGAACTGCAGGGTTTGCATTGTTTGTTTGGGCAGTGTTCTTACAGAGCAAACTTGAGGATTCAAGTTAAGGCCTAAATATGTTATTGGCACTTTATTATAATGCACCACTGTTCTACCCCAGTCTGGAAAACCAGGTTTTAGTCTCTTACTAATGGACACCTGGTGGTCTGTTGGATTCTCAGTGGTTTGTTAAAATGAGCAAGCAAATGCTGCCCATCCCACCTTAATGTTACTGTTCATAGGTTTCTTGACTCTCCAAAAGATTGTAAAGGGAGCCCAGAATTTTAAAAGAGGTTGAAGAAAATCACTTAGTTAAAAAGAGGAGAGGAAGTTTTGCTTCAGTGTTGTGGTCAAGTATCAGAGACACTCAGAGGGCTTGTTTATTTGACACAGTTTGCCCTGTTCTGAAAAGAGTAGGGCTTCATCTTGGGCAGACAGAGTCCATAAGGAATATTTGTGTCGCATTTAACTCATAGGCAGCTGCTATCCAGAAATGTCCGTGCTTGCTTGATCCCAAGTGGGTAACTAATATTCCAAATGTCAGGTCAGAGAAAGAGCATTAGGAGTCAATCTGGTCACAACCCTGCTTATATTCATTAGAAAATTGTTTCCTTTGGGGCATTGCTTGCAGATGTAGTTTCTTTACACACTTACACAGATAGATGTTTTTCAACAGCTTTTCAGTATAAAGGGTAGAATGCAGCTACTTCCCAGCCGTGCAATATTCCTCTGTAATAATCACTGCATATGTACCCTTCAGACAAACTGCAGTGCTGTTAATGTTTTGAAATACCATTTATATGCTAGACTATCTAGGAGGGAAGGAAAGAAGTGTGGTCCCTTTCAATCTATAATCCTACTTGCAAATAAGAGGGTTAAATCTCACCAAGTCTTTGGCTCCATCTGTTGCTTTCTCTCCTTCTCCATCAGTCTCACAGCAAGCAGCACTGAAATCCTAGCCACAGATGGCTTTTCCTCAAATGCGGGGCCAGGGGCACTGTCCAGATTATGTAGAGACAATAACAGTAAATGGGCCTCAGTGCAAGTCTCAGTTCTTTTAATTTTGCCTATAACTTTTTAGTGTGTTCTCAACTTCTTGTAATTGTATGGCTTGCAAAGGGTGTTGAGCAGACATTCTCATTGTAGCAATTTCATGTCAAGCATTTGTCTCTTGAGCTGAGAATGTCAGGTTCAAAAAGTGCTTTGGTAACATTTTCCTGAGTGATTTTATAGCGAGATATATTTTGTATGGTTTTATCTTTCTATTTTTGTTTCTAGTAGACGGCAAGAGACACTCTCTCAATTTTCAGCTTTATGCCAGAACAATATCAGTTACGGGCAGTGAGTCAGTCGTAGCTCAAAAAAAAATCTCAGGCTGTATAGATAACTAGAATGAAACCCAGAAATACTTTTCTAGGAAAAAATTGTCACAGGTGCTTCTGTGAAACTTAATACATAGAAGTGAAGACAGGAGGATTCAACGTTTTGATTACTTGGTTGCAGCACTATCAAATGGATGAGACAGAGCAAACCAGATATAAGAAATTATGAATGCAGGCAAAAGTTATATTACCTTCAGCTAAATGTTGTGTACATTGAAATGACAGCCTGCCTCTTGACTAATTTTTTTTAACTATCCTTAGGTCATATAACCTTTAAAGAAAGTAAGTTTTAACAGCTCTTTCAACGAGCACTCTTAATTCTCTTCTAGATGAACGAAAGCTTCCAATCTATTTTAGTAATTCTCAGAAATAGAAAAATGGGAAAAAATCATAGGATGCTTTGGCTCAGCTTCTTGTGAAGGTCAGGAGAAGCTTGAGTAGGCTTCATATTCCTGTCATAAGCCCTGGTAGAGGTGGAGTTGGTGCTTGCCCATGGTGCAGCCATGACAGTGGATGTGTCCCTCAGGTGAGGGTGACAGCTACCCTCTGTCCTTACAGGTGTCTCTGTGTGGAGTAGTTCCTGCAGCTGCCTGTTCTGACTGGAGGACTCCTTTGGAAAAATACACTCAACCCACTTCCCACTGCCTCAGCATTTTGCTCTGGGGAGCCAGGCTGAGCAGCCCTCAGCCAGCAGCCACATCTGGCCCTTTGGTCCATTCAAAAGTCAGTCTTTTGATGTAGGGTTTGTGGATGCCTTGGGCTTTGTCATGTGGTTAGGTTGCTATTGGCTTTCTTGTGTCTGTGGTTGTGATTGCAGGGAATTAATGCAGTTCTCCAATTGGGAACAATTGATTTGTAGATGAAAATGCATCATGCCAATCTTAAGTGTCCTCTTTCAGAGATGAAAGAGGACCCTTTTGTAAATGGTCATTTCTGTAGTGCTTCAGGATCCTGCTTGGGTTGTGCTTGGCAGGAAAGCTGGTTTTGTGTTGGAGGCAAAGGAGTGAAAGCCATGTCTGCTGTGGTAGTCTTTGTTAAATGGTCCTGCTATTTAATTTCCTGTTGAAGGGACGTTTATTTAAAGCTAATTACAGGCCTACCTGTAATTTCAGCTCTCCAACTAGTTCTGACGGTTTCAAAGTAAAAAGGCTGTTTGTCTGGAGCTGGTGAATTATCATCACACAAGCTCACATGACATGCAAGCTTAAGAAATTAAGTGAAAAAATGGAGCTTGGAGGAGAGGAGCTTGCCTGATTCTAAGACATGTCTCTATGACAGGAGGGTGGGATGTGTGTTATCTGGTCACTTGGACAAGAGATGGAAAGTCTGACCAAAAGGTATGATGAAACTACAGTCACAAAGACCTTAGCATGAGACACAACACCATATTCCTACCTTGCAGAAGATCAACCTAAAGATGTTAGGAGATAAAGTGATCTTTTCCCTAGATGGTCGTCAGTTCAGGACAGAGCAGACCATAAGCATGCGTATGCCAAGAGCTTCAATAATTTACATCACAAGATCATCAAAATACTTGTGTATATGAATGAGAATATTCTCTTTGTACTTCATACTCAATGTGTTCTCCAGGCTCGTAAGAATTAGCTGTTATGGTGTCCCCTTGGTATGTTTCCAGAGTGTTGGCAGTGATGTCCTTTCTATTGCTTGAGAGCAAACATTCTTGATGATGGGTGGGACTTGTTCTTCTGTGCAGAAGGCAGAGGTTGAACTGCACAAGTACAGACAACATGAAATGTTCCATCAGTGAGACCTGTTACAGCATCTCTAGTCACAATGGTATTCTATGGTTATAGGTATGTGTGCAGAGCACTAAAGGAAGCAACAAAAATTCAGTTCTTCACTGTTAGAAATCATTAAAGTAATGGTGGGTGGCCCTCAGCTGATTCTAGTTCAAGCTAATTTTCTTGACTTTTAAGTTGTGCTGCTATAAACCCAGTGAAATCTAGACCCAGGGCATTTGTATGTCTTAGTTCCAAAGTCCATAAAGGAAATTCATGGTGGCAAAACTTGGACACAGGTAGATTGGGCAAAATTAGATGGATCTTTGGTCTCCTGGCCAAAGGTATGAGACTTTGAGCACTTGGACCTATGAACAGAAGCAAATGTGGTTCTGTTCTTACTGACCGCTTTGTTGTTATTGCTATGTTTTGTAATAAACCAGTGGCTTCTTTTGCCAAAAGGGTAGTGGTGATCTTATTTCTGTGGTGGGCAACTGATGTTGCAGGGCTGCATAGGGAAATACGTTCAGTGTTTGTACGCAGTTTGCCTCTAGGCAATGGTGTGGGTTTTTTTCCTGAACTGCTTTAAGAACTGTAAACATCTGTTATACTGTGAAAATGCATATAGGAAGTAAACCTGAAATCCTTGTGATCTTCACTTTTTTCCTTGTGTTTGGAAAATTTGTTGCTCATATGGACGTGGTGGTTAAATACCATTTACATACTACTGTGACAGTGACATAAGTATCATGGCAACAAAATGTGCTCCTGGCATATTAAGGGAACGTTATAAAGGTGGCAAACTTCAGAAAATAATGGATCTTCTGTGCACTATTTCTGCTTGCTATTTAACTGTTGCAAGGCAATCCGTAGCTTTGGAGTCATTGCTTTGGTCGATAGTCGAGAGCCGTGCTAGGGCCTAGTGGTAAAAAAAAAAAACAACAAAAACCAACCAACCAAACAAACAAACCCCCCCCCAAAAAACCCACCAAATTCTGTTGGCTCAACCAGCTACTCATGAGCACTTTGTGCCCTGCTTTCCACTAGCTCTTCATGACTGTATTGCTACTGGGGAGAAGGGGTATTTGAAAGATGTCTTTCAAAAACAACCCACAAACTTAGTAAAGCTGTGGCTTCTTCACAGCAGTAAAGCGGGGCAGATTGTTGGGAGCAGAAGAGGGTTCATTTTGGTTCTCTGCTCTTTTTTTGTTCTTTCAACAATCTGGTTTCAATGCATCACTTACATTATTTCACTCCTGTTGTGATCAGGAACTGGTGCTTCAGTGGCAATCATAAATACTGGATCTTTTAGATCTGTTTGCACAATAAATTGTGACTGGCTGAATAGGCAGTATTAGAATTGGTGCTTGGGAAAATCAACTTGAAAATTAAGTTTATTGCATGTGTGAGTATCTGAACAGTCAATTCTTTCTCAGTTTGAAAAAAAAAAGTTTTCTACTTGGAAGTTCAAAGCATGGAGTCTTGGAGTTCAGCACTAGAGTCACTGAAGCTGCTTCCCCTGCCCCAAGCCCCTGTATGTGTTTTTACCTGGATCTTTTATCCCTGCTTGGAAGCTTGTGGGCTTACAAGTGAGAAATCTAGCCTTATGCTCTGACAGCTCTCTGGGTTTTGAATGGAGCTGAAGAAGTCCAGATGCAGAGCATTTTCTTACAGTAGAGGGAGTAGATTGCCAATTAATGCAAAACTTGCCTTGTGTGGTCAGTAGTCTACTATTATGCAAAACATAGTTATGTTTGGGGGCATCCGTCTATTTTAATGAATGTTAAATTTGAGTAACCAGAGGTAAGGGATGGTATATGCTAAAGGGGATTTATGAGATTGTAAGACTCAGAAATGCGTTCAGGTGCTGAATTTGGACAGCCATAAATTTGGTGGCAACCAGGGTCCAGTTTTACTTGCCTTCTCTTAGGTGAGATGGAGGTGCATGCACCCTTAAAACCACTATAGTATTGTGCTATGGAATGTATTTTGTAGATAATATTTTCCTGACGGAACCAGTTAGGAAAGATGGAAGGAAAAAAGCTTCTGCATGATTCTTCTCTGTTCTATCTGCTGTTTCACTGTGTATATGGCCAAAATGGTTTGTATTGATGTTAGAGACTTGTCTCGTGAGCCATTGGTGATAGAAGATGGGTCAGTGAACCAGGCTAACAGCTGGTTCTGCAACTGTTACTGCAGTATCACTATTACTGGCTTTATAATTCTTATTATTATTTTTTATTTGGTAATATAATAGGCATATATTAACCCTGACTGAGATCAGGCATGTTCTCCAAACGTACGGTGGAGAATTAGTCCTCAGTTTAGATAAGACAATAGCATTCAGCAGAGGCTGGTTTTAGCTGCTTTTGAACTTGGCAAATTTGAAGGCTGAAATTTTTCTTGCTAAATGTCCAGATTATCTTAATATTTATATTTTCTAACTCTGGAAGTTTAACTTTGTGTCTTTGTTCTTATTTATTGTAGCTTATAAGTATCATTTCTGTGTAGTGCTTGAGTGGTATCTTAGGGCCTGTGTCAGGTACTGTCATATGCTATGCAATGCTGTAGTTCAATGGTTACAGGTGCTTCTTTGGAGAAGTAGTGGCGAAATGAACAGTGATTTATAAAAATAAGGGAGATCAAATTGTTCACTAAGTTGCGTGATCTGAACAGCTCACAAATGTTAAACTCTTCTGCAGCAGTTTAAAAATCAGTACATTAATTAACACAATGTTATTTGTCTGATTTTTAAGAATCTATAGATTCATTCTAAATGCCCAGAGATGATTTTCTATGCAGCCACTTGGAGCTTTCCATTTTGTAACTGTTGTTCAAAGGGAAGCTAATTGAAGAGGTAACTGAAATTGCTCCCATTCCTCTTTACACAAATGAGTTTTATAAAGTATGTGCTACTTACTAAATTATCTCACCACGAAGACATTAGAGAGACATTTCCTCCCTGGATAGGAAGGTCCATTATATACACCTCACTTACTACCTGAAATGTAGAAGGGTTTACATTTTTAATAGAAAAGTTATTGAACCTTTGTCTCAAATGACAAAACAGACTCTGCTTGATTACTTGTTTACAGTAGGGTGTTGCAGAGTGTTCCCGAAGTCATCTGTTGAAAAATTGCTGCCATACCGAAGGGAAATTTGGCATGATTTCTGTGCTCTTGACTGCTCTCCTCGGACTTCTGTGTCCTTCCTGCCAAAGTACTTATCCCCAGGGTACAGTGAATTAGATTTGGATATTGCTTATTTTTACTTTTGGGACATCCTGAATTGTGACCGGCTTTTGCGTTGAACCATAGGTGTGTAGTCTGCTTCCAAGATGAGTACACAGCATACACTTGATTTCATTGTGTGGTGCCTTTTGTCTTAAAAGTACTTGTTTTCAAGTGCTCCGTGAAAATACTGATAGAAAGGTCTGATGACTCTGAAGAACCTAGTTGCAAATACTGCTGTTTTCAGTGTATTGGGCGCACCCATGGAGGGAGTTGCTGCTCTGTTTAAGGTGAGGTATAGCAGCCTGACTGAGAAGGGCTGGGGGAGGCAAGTAGTCATGTGCTAATGAAGGTCCATTACTTCCTTTGATTAAACCCTTTATGCCATCTCTCCCTTCTCCTGAGCAATGCTTTTGAACCACAGATAAGCAAGAATGGGGCCAGGTACTTTTTTCTGTAAGCAGCTTGTATCGTTTTGTCCTCTGCTCTTGGTTGTCCCGAGTGTTTGGTTTTTTCTCAGTTGTAATTTATCTCTCTGATACTCCCCCACCTCCCTGCCTTCCCCCAGAGTGGCAAATAGCAGTATCACTGACTGCATCGCCTAGGCAGCATTTCAGGTAGCAGAACTCATGTACCTGAATACTTCATTCAGGTTAAGCACCAAGGGCTGTTCCCAGGTATAGTTTATGAGGCATCTAAAGGAGGAGCCTGATCAGGCTCCTTGTTAAAAAGGAGACTGTGATTCAGCTAAGAGCTACAGCCTCTCTCTGACCTTCAAGTGTATAATCTTTTTACAGTTCAACATATAACTGAGTTTCTGAAACAACACTTGTGAATGCTGGAAAGTGAGTTCTCTCTTTAGTCTTCTGAGCTTTCTACTACAGTGCTGCATCCTGGTTTTACTGCTGAAGAGCACTCTGGCTCATGGGACAGGCTGTTTCCCTACATGTGTGCATTTCTGAATTCATACATTCTTCAGTGGTTGACATTGATTCTTACCAGTGGTCTCTAGGACAGCTTTTTGATGCCAGCAGTAAATGATGGAAAAGCTACCATTTGATATTCCTTTAAAAGACCACTTACAGCAGGAGTCCTCTTCACCGCATTCTTGGCTAAAGCCCTGCCTTTATTTTTGCTCATCAGGGCATCGAAAACAGAGCAGGAGTTGCTGTCTTGAGCAGTGTTTCTCACTGAAGAGGTTAACCTGAGCAGCTTTTTCTTGAAAAAGAGCTTAAAGCTGGGGGGTCCTACATACAAGAGCAGCCTCCTGAATGGTGTTGACAAAATCAGGCTATTAAGTATGGTTCTGAAAACTTCAGCTTCTCATGTGATTATTGCTTGGAATAATCCTGAAATAATAATCTCGCTTGGAAATCCTGCAGGTTCAAAAATGAAAAGAGAATGGGACAGGGATCCTGTACTTGCAAACATGTTATAAGTAAATTCTCAAATTGATGTGAGACAGGGCCAATAAAAATTCCAATTGTTTATTTAGCAAGCGGCAACAAGCAAAACAGCGCTGGGCAGCCGGGGAGTTCAACTCTGCCAACGGTGCGCGCACACTTCCCAAAAGTCTTTCTTTTTATATCCTCCATCTCCCGGTATCTGTGTTTCGTCAAAGGGTGTATTCTGTGTCTGCGCGCCTTGTTGCTAGGGGGTCGTTTTCTGCCTCCCCGTGGTCATGGGGATGAAGGCTCCGCGCCTTCCTCGCGTCACGAATTTCTCGTATTTCTTGCTTTCCTGAGGGTAGTCTTACAAAACTTTTGTTTATACCTCACAGAGTACAGACACTTCCCCTTTGCCCTTCTCAACCCCCCCTTCCTTTTCCCTGCTTTTAGTCTCTTGCACAGTGTAAGTCCTTGCTTCAGCATTTTAACTTAGATAAGCACTTATAGTCTGTTAGTATAGTCTGTTAGTCGTTACACAATGTAATAGTTAAGATTAATCCTAGGCTAGGTTTGCATAGTTTATAGAATAACATAACACAAGCTTCCAGTATCTTTGACGGGATTTGATGAATAAACAGTTTACTGTCTATCACAATCCCCCCTTTTTCTTCTTACCATTTTGTTCATCAAATCGTTGCAATTCCTGTTGACTTAACAGGAGAGTTTTTCTCAATTTAAAGTCATCACCCAAAACAGATGTCAGATATGTTACCCGTTGCATCATTCTCCAAGTTATGACGTATAATATTACTGACAAAGTCAGACTAATCAGAATTAATATCAAAAGAACCACAATGGGGTGACACAACTTATTTAAGATGCCTGTAGTAGTGGGTGACCACCCAAAAAGGGTGTCCCACCAGTTATGCTCTGCATCCTTTTTTGCTTTTTCCAAAACTCGGTGTATTTCTTCCACATTGTGATAGACAGTAAAGTGTTTATTCATCAAATCCCGTCAAAGATACTGGAAGCTTGTGTTATGTTATTCTGTTATGTTTGTGCGGACACTCCCGCCCCCCGTGCAGGACACGCCCCCCATGGGCTGGGCCAGCAGGCCCAGGCGAGGGGCGAGCATGGGATTCCCGGGCCTGGGACCCACCCCTGGGTCTGCCCCCCCCACCCCGGGCCTGGGCCCCTCACGGCTCTGAACCCTCCTCTTGAACTGGGACCCCCTGGGCCGGGAACCCCCCACGACTCCCCCCCGCCCCGGCTCTGATCCCTCCTCTCGCCCTGGCCCCAGCTCTGTGCCCTCCCCCGGGCCTGAGTCCCCCCACTCGGACCCCCCGAGGCCGTTTGACCCCGGCATTTGCCCCTCCCTGGCAGATGCTGCCGCGGGGGGGCAGCGCCCGGGGCCCGAAGTAGACTCGCAGCCGTTGGTGAGGGGGGGGAGGCACCGCACCCTGCCGCATGTCCCCCCCACCCCGTGTCACCCCCTGGCTGTCCCCACAGTGCCCCCCGGCCGTCCTTCGCGGTGCCCCGTTGTGTCGCCTCTTCCTCTCCTGGTGCCCCCCTGCCTCCCCGCAATGGCACTCGGTGTCACCTTCCCGTGCCCCCCCAGTGTCACCCCCATTCCAGTGTCCCCCCTTTGGTGTTCCCCTGGTGTCCTCCCATGCCCCTGTGTCCTCCCATGGCCCCCCAGTGTCCCCACTATGTACCCCCCATCCATGTGGCCCCCCCATGTCCCCCCCCCACTGTCCCTCCTGTGCCCCCTGTTGTCCCCCCACTTGTGCCCCCCATGTCACCCTTCTGTGTCCCTCCCTGCCGTGTCCCTCCCCAGGCACCCCTGCCGGGACTGACGCTCGCTGCTCCCGGACCTGGAACAGATGGTGCCATGGCCCCGCGGTGGGGGGGGGGCACCGCACCCAGGTATGGGGGGGTCACCCTTGGGAGGGGGGACTCACTGGGGTTTGGGGGCAGGGCAGGGTGTCGGGGTGTCTGTGGGAGGATCCTGAGTGCTGGGGGGTCTCAGAGAGGGCTGATGGGGGGCAGGGTGCCAGGGGGAGACTGGGGAGAGGATCTGGGTGCTGGGGGTCATCTGGGTGCTGGGGAGATCTAGCGGGGGGCTGGGGGCTGAGGGGGGGCTGCACCCCCACACCCATCTGCACCCCCCGGACTCCCCTCCCCAGGCGCAGGTACTGGAGAACATCCTGGGGTACATCCGGTACCTGCAGATGATCCTGAGCATCGCCCAGGGTGGGGCAGGTAATGGGGACCCCCCCACATCCAGGGACCCCCTCCATGACCCCTACCCCAAATTTTTGAGAACCCTCCCTGGGACCCTCCACCCGTTGGGCCCCCCTGACCCCCTCTTTTGCCCCCCCCCCCTTCAAGCTCTACAGGCCACCCCTAAGCCCCTCTGCATTGGGGGACTGCCCCCCCAGTGACACCCCCCCCATCTCCACAGGCCACCCTGGTGACGGTGACACTGTGGAGGTGGGACTGAGTGCTGGAGGCACATGGGGGTATGTGTGTGTGTGGGGGGGGGCAAATGGATGGGGGCACCACTGGGTGCTGACCCCCTCCTCGCCCCCCTCAGGCCCCCCAGGCAGCGGCTGGTGCCCTACAAGGAGGAGGAGGAAGAAGAAGAGGAAGAGATGGGGGGGGCAGCGGCCCCTGGCTGGGCCCTACTGGGAGTCACTGGACTGGGAAGTGGGGGTTCTCCTGACACCCTGCCCAGGGCGGGAGGGGCTGCTGGGGCTCAGCCCCTCCCTGCTGGCCTCACTGCCCCCCCCCAGAGCCCCCTGATGAAGTGGTACGAGGTAGGTTTGTGGGGGCCGGGAGGGTGACGATGTGTCTGTGTCCCCCAGTTCAGTGTCGCCATCCCCCCCAGCCCTCTTCGCAGACGTCTATCTCAGCCCACAGGTGGGGACTGTCAGCCCCCCAGTGTCACCTCCCCCCCCCCCAATGTCACCCCTCCCAGTGTCACCCCCAGGAGACACAACTGTCCCCGCAGGCCCCAGCAGTGGCACCTGAGTGGCATCTGAGCACTTATAAAAAAACATTTAAATACAGAAAATTATTGTAATTCCTTCCCTAAGAGAATTTACCTGACACAATTTATCTAATTTCTACTTCAGAAGTCTTCATCACAGAGAGACACATCCATTTCTCAGCAGTTGAAAAGAATAGTGAAGAAAAATAAATGGCCTCTGTGTTCACTCCATGAGCTCAAGAAAAAGTTCTTGTTATTCTTCTTTTGTTCTAGATCATATTTTCTTTAGCTACATTATCTTGTAGTTAGCCAACGTTTTCTGGAGGGTTTTTTTGGCTAATGGAGAGGACCACTATACGTGAAGTAAAACAATGTCTCAAACACTGAGTATATAAGTAATAACACACTGGAATAGGCACAAGATACTACAGTCAGCCTTTTAAATATTGTTCAATATGTGTGTGTACACATGTGTTTGCACTGAAGTATCTTTCCCAAGAAAGAAGGATAGAGGGACTAGCTGGTACAAATTGTTAATTTTATAATATACAGATGGAGATGGAGATGAAGAAATTTCTCAAATGGAAGAAAAATACAAAATTCTAAAGCAAATTATTTTCTCAGTTGACTGCTAGAAACTTTTCTTTCCTTTTACTAATTTGGGGGTCATGTACTTTCCTGGAGATATAGCTCTACCTACTCTTTTCTGAGTCAGAGCAAATTAAGTTTAATTTCTGCAAGGACATGCAACTCAGGAAAAAAATTAAAGCAAGAACTGAGTTTTCATTAGTTAGGATTTTCTTAATTAGAATTTATTGCATAACTGATTTTGGAAATTCAATCTCATCCCTAGTCTTCTGTTGGTATGTGAAACTGAGAGGGAATCAGCTTATGTTTCTTTGAAGTGTCTATATAATGAATTTGGCCACATTTTCATGTTTACCCATGCTTCACATATACCCAGGTAGCACTGATAATACCACAGAAGCAACACGGACTACATAGTATTACTCTCACTTTATACTGAAAACACAGTGGAACTTGTGTGCTACCTGTGTACTTTGGATTCCTTAGTTGTTTGATCACATTGATGAAGGGATATGCAATCAATCTCCCACTAAGACAGTGAGTAGTATTGGCCATAACTCATTACTCCATCAAAGGATTTGGCATTTCAATCGATGGGAAATGATGTGTGATCATTCTAATTTATTATACATCATTTCCCATCAATCGGTGTGCTGAAGCCTTGACATAATAAGTAGTTACAGACACTGTCAATCATTCTTGGTCAAATACCTCTGAATGCCGCCATTTGGTGTACCTTCAGCTATTCATCCAAATTGCAGATATTCACCCAAAACATTCAGCAATCAGGCTGTAACCAGAGGTACATAAAAAGACTCACACAAGTGCTTAGAAAGATCTCAAAATCTTCAAGAACACATGGAACTGAAGAAAAGAGGCTTATAATGAAAGTGCACTTTTTAAAAAAGGCATAAAAATTGTGAAAGGAAATCTCTAGTGGAACAGTGAGTCCAAAAGACTGATAAAGCGCAAGCTTCAGTACTGCACTGGATTTTAGCAGGATCATCTACTATGCTGGCCACCTTACTGTGAGAAGGATCTAAATTCTGCTTACTTGTCTCAGACAACTCCTTTCGTCTTCAGTGGAGTTGCATGGGTATGTAAAGCCAGGCCACAGTTAATCTTTACCCTACTGAAATCAGCCCTGAGTCTTAAAAATTCCTTCCCTCTTCAAAATTCCCTTTAAAGTTCCCTTTCTGTAATTCTCTGTGAGGACTTCTGTTTACTCTCCAGCAAAAACTGCCAAAAATACTCCCTCTATTAATCATGTTTTCAAAAATAATTCTGTATTACTTAACAGTTTACTTAATACAGGAGTATCTTCTACAATTCTGCTCTGTCACTCTAAATATCAGCAATATCCAAAGGGTTACAGACTCTTTCCAATCCAGAAGTGTGACAACAACCACAGTCAAGTCACTT
This sequence comes from Strix uralensis, assembly GCF_047716275.1. Lineage (NCBI taxonomy): Eukaryota > Metazoa > Chordata > Aves > Strigiformes > Strigidae > Strix > Strix uralensis. The sequence continues at coordinate 40,948,827 of NC_134012.1, forward strand.
ATTAAAGAAAAACAAAACATGCTTTCAGTGACAATTTTTCTTCTGGACTTACTTTGTGAATCCACTTGGCCACTACCCTTGCTTCCTAAGGCCACTGCAACTCTCTTCTACCAGATCAGTATGACACTTAATAATTAGGGGTTACACTTTCACATGAATGTATTAACCCATCTAGTTAAAAACTTTGGTCATCCTTGAGAAATCACTATTCATTTTTAAACCAAGCCTGAACTTTCTTTTTAGAATTCGCCTGTATTTAATCTAGTCATTAGGTATGGAATACACTGCCAACAAAGACAGATAAAGCATTTGTGGTAGCAAAAAACCAATGAAATGTTACCAAAAAATGAAATGTTACTCTATAACAAGAACTTTCAAAGCTGTAAAATTAAGCAAAAGCTGGGTGACTAACTCTTATTTAAACGCAGCTAACATCTTTAAGATAGCAAGCACTCCTGTGATATATTTCAGATGTCAGACTAGATGATCCAGCAGGTCAGCTCTAGGTCCACTGTGTGCACTCTCCCTTCTCATTCTTAGCCATTCTTCTACACTTTTCTGTTTCTCCCCCTATAAGAGAGCCTGTAGTGCTTCTCTAATACTCCTCATCATTTTTTCCATCTTCAAGATGTTGCCTTGTCTTCCTGTGTGACAAATGTAAAAGCCTTTGTATTGAGTTCCATATAGCAATATCTCATTATTGGTAAGCTGGTTAGAGATAGTTTGTATGAAACTGCTACATATAAACAATACATTGAATCATCTTTCTCTCTGCCCATCCATCCTTCCTATATTCTTCATTAGATTTGTCAGCCTAAAATAATGCAATACTGGACAGTTTAATGTGGCCCCTAAATTGACAGGTTTATTTATTCTGTTACTATGAAATATTCTGCTTTCCCTTTCAAGTCCTATTCCCCCAGATCCTGTACGCTGTTCCAATCCTCTTACCAGCCTCCAGCCTGATCTTCACTGACAATGGCAGCTCCCTGAGAAATACAATCTGTACCCTCTACTGGATCTTAAAAATGAAAAACATTAATAAAATAAGGTCAAGCTAAGTTAATACTTTTTTTAAAAAAATACGCACATTTTTGCATATATAATTTTTTGTATGAATTTGTGGTAGTTTGTTGTGAGAACTGTCTCTGAGAGAGGCAACAGACTTAGACTTTGTCAAGTGAGTTTACACTCAAGAAACAGTCACCAGCCCATGCACTCAGAGACTATGTACTCGCTGATAATTCTGAACTTGCAAACACCAGGATTCAGCTTGGAAATCTCATTTTAGGAGTTCTAGTACCTTCTCTTTCAAATAGCGAACATAAATGTTACTACATCTAATCAACACATACAGAGTGATACCTGAAATTAGAAATTCAAATACATGCAACAATCTGCTTGCTAACAATCTCCAGACCAAAAATTATTCAGATAAAGTATTTGGTGAATAATTTTGAATAGCAAATTCATTTGAGACAATCAAAAGCAGCTCACAGACAATCCACAAATGAAAAAAGTTATACATGTTAAATCATTTATTATGAACTATTTTTCATCTCTGTTCTGTTATTTGTTTTTCCATTCCAGGCAAAGACAGCTTTGGAAAGAGCGGGATAAAAAGGCCAAAAAAACCCCCAACCCTTTTCTTTCTTGGCATCTTCAGGTAATTCTTGAGTAATTACCTATTTATTGAGAAGGGAAAGTTAAATGTTGACCCACTCAAGGAGAAAAAAGTCCACCCTAGTGAAAAGATTGCATACAAATTTCTAGCCTGATAAGATTGGAAATGAGACTTATAGGCCTCCCAAATACAGGTCTCATAATGAACAGACTTCTAACTATAGCTGCATTGCCAGGTGCAAATTTAATAAAAGATCATAAATGATAGATGAACTGTATTTCCAGCAGCTGTTTGTAATCCCAAGCAAAAATCTTCATTAAGATAGTGTTAATGTTGTAAATGGTTATCGATTAATTTAAAGTATTGTGAAACATCAAACATTATTCGCTTACAACACTGTGGTGAAAATCAAGCTAAGAAACCATGCTGTAAATAAAGTCTTAAAACATGAAGTTTTAAAACAGACAATCCAAAATTACAATTAATAATGTCAAACTCTCTGCAGTCTTGAACAGGTTGCCCTGGGAATCAGCCGAACTCCTCAGGAGCACAGCTAAGTGCTACCTAAAATCCAGCTGTAAGAGCAGGGTGTTGGTATGCTGGAATTCAAGCCTGCCACATTTTGTTAGATCCAGTGAGACACAATGAAAATGTCAGCTCCGGCACCAATTTTGCTAGAGCTCCTAATCTGAGGAAACTTCCAAGATCAGTAAGGTAGAGTTCTAAGCACAATCAGCTCTGCTGATATGCTCCGAAAGGTAGATAAAAATATAGTATTTTCTTATATTAGTCCCTTTTGTACAGTCTTAAGGTAAATAGGATTTGCAGAGAATAGAAAGAATATATCAAATATACCCAACCTTCCGTCATTAAAGGCGCAGAGATGCAGAGAGGTGTGAACTCTGATCTGGAGGAGGATGCCTTCTTGACCCACTCTGGGAGTTTCCTGTAACACCAGTATATAGTGCTCTCCTTTAGGAAATCCTACAAACGGCCTTCTCACCTAAAGCCTCCACACTTTTCATAGAGCTACAGCCTCAGAAATGCAAAGAATGGAACATCTCCATTTGGCTCCAAAATTTAGCCCACATTGAGTTATGTCAGACAGCCATTCACTGTTACGCTTCATGGCAAGGGTTTTTACAATGTTTTAGCAAGAAAAACAGCACACAGGAACACCTCCACCACACCCAAACCTGATCATCAATTAGAAAAAAAGAGGTAATCTATGTATCACTTTCAATCAATGTATTTTGTGTAGGCCTTACAAGAAGACAGAACCCATAATCAATGTCCATTAGAAAAATTCACCAAAGAACTTTTCTTGAAAAGAGCTTAAGATTAACCCACACGATTCACATTTTATTTCACATTTTGATTTTAACACATTTCTAACAGAAAAATAGAGAGAGCACCAAACTGTAAGATAAACTCTAGATTTAGAAGATCCACTAGGAATAATTAGATAAATGGTCTCATGGATGCTTAGTAATGATCATTACTTATACGTGTAAAAATTCCTAGATAAAGCTACTGTAAATATTTGTCTCCAAAAGGGCCTTGTTCTTCAAACCCCTTTCCCTCCCTTCCTCACTTTTTTATACTTTACAATATACAGAAGTTTCTAATGACACTCAAATCATGACCATTAGCATTGCCAAAGATGTAAGCGGCTCTAAACACCTGCACTTTCTCAGTTTCCAACTAAAGCAGAGCTCCCTACTTCTGAAGAAAGTAACCTCCCTTTTAGTTAAGTTTTTTTCCCTCCTTTCCTCCTACTCAATGGTTTAAACCTCTTTTCCCTCCCTCTTGAGCAACAGGAAGTGAAATTCCATTTGATCATTTGCATGATGAATACACAGCTAAAGGGATACAAAAATTAGTGTGTTGAGTAAAAAGATCACTAAGCCACTATAATAATCATTTATTATTAAATCAGGCAACTGTACTGTATCCTTGGATCTTAGTCTCTCTTTCCTTATTTAATGCACTGTATAAGAAGTAGTCCATACTTAACCTAAACATTTTCTCTTTCTTTATATACTGTACGCACACCTTAAAAGCATTCCTTTTCATGTGTACAGAAAGAAAAATGTACTGTATAGAAAAATATTTTCCTGAGTGTTTTGTGGCCCAAATAAAATTGTCATTTCTTACCTGAAAAATAATCCACTGCCATTTTGGAAGAAAATGCCAATAGAGTCAATGTGGTGTGCAAGTCAATTTTTCCCTCTTGAGTTAAAGCACTGCCATGTACAACGTCTGCAGGGAACAAAATTTTGATGGGAATTACATCAGTAAAAATCCAGTAAAACTCCAATGATTTGATCGGATTATTTCCCCCTATATTTTATCTATATAAAGAATAGAACAATTTCGCCCAGTCCAGACTAATATATAGAGGAATACAGGGGAAAATCAGTAATACAGGGAAGCATTGAGATGCTCAGATTATACCATATGATGCAGATAAAATAATTTTAATTCAAGCAGAATGATATGCTTAGGTGATGTTTCAATGGGACATACTGTTTATGAGTTATGCACCCAAATCAGCTAAATGAGCAACCAGTAAAGCGTTCCTGAAGTTTGATTCTTACTGAATTCTGGAAAACAAATCATACCTCCAGAAAAAAATGACGTTAAAAAAAATAGAATTAAAATATTAATAATTTTTCAGAGGCCTTGCATGGCCTGCACAGTTAGATATTGAAAATGTGCTTTATGTTAACAAGTCTCCTATGTGAAAGTAAAGAATAAGTGGAAATCATGGCTGCACCAATGTCATTTTTAATGTATAAGCAACAAAAAATGATGTACCAAATTGATATGCTTTACCTAATAACCACCTTCATGTTATGTAATTTTCAATTTTGTAATAGCAGGACTTTAACCTTTAGTATCAACCCTTGGGTAGTGGTTCAATATCCAACAAATGCAACCTGTGTGCTTCCTCTTTCAAACATAACTTGTTTTCTTGACATGCTGAATTTTTTAACATATTAGTTATTCTACCTTTTTCCCCCTGCAGTCTGTAAGTTAGTGCACATGTGTACCACATGAAGAAGCTGGCATAAGCAAACAGCAGTCATTTTGACACGACAGATTGGAATAGCACAGAAGGAGCAATTTTGGTGTTTCAGTTTAATAATAGGAAAGATTTGCCCTCTATGATACATTATGTTAAAAACTCACTTTATAGCCACATTCAAATAAGGTTCTTATTCAGATCAGAAAGATTAACAACTCTGAAAAACTTATTCCAAATGATGAGACACCCATTTGCAAAATACAAGTATAAATTTGTAATACATTTGTAAGATTGGTTAAGGCATCAGAGTATATTGCTTTGCCTTCCATACAATTTTTTACTTATAAATAAAATGCATGTATTTTAGGTCTAACAGAATCAGTTAAGGGGACAACCAAGCTTAGAAACAAAACTACCATATTCAAATATTCAGCCCATTCCACTTATAACTCAAGTCTTCCAAAAGCAAGGAAATTGAGTTAAGACATACGTTATCCTTAGCTGCATGTCCCTATGCTTTTCCCCTAGATGCAACAGTTAAAAGAAAGCATTAGCCTCTACACCGATTCCTGCTTTGTTTCTACCATGCCATTTTCTTCACTTTTATACAGCCTTTACATTATTTCACCTTGGGAGAAAGGAAACTGCATTTTGTAAATAACTTTGAAAGGTGCTGCCTGTTCTGGAGAAGACATAGAAATTTGCTTTATTCTTTTACCTATAGAAAGAGTTATGAAATATAGTAGAAAGATGGATTCAACCACAAGGCAGATAGCTGGTTTCCAAACTCTAGAAAATTTCTGAAGTGTTCAAAGCAGAGGTTTTTGTTCAGTCAGTTACAGAAATAAGGGGCAGCCATAAAAATTAGATCTCCAGTTAGATTTGGAAACACTCGCTTCCCACTAAAGTTCAGGCGTTTAGATCCCTATCTGCTACAAAGATACATTAATTTAATGTATTATAACAAGAAGAAATCATTCTTGCCACAGACATTAAAAAAAATAAAATTCAAAGACAAACCATTCTTCAAAGGAAACAAGGGCCCCATCTGCTGATGTCTGAATGTACTACATTAACACACGCACTACAGTGCTACCACAGATAAGAAAGGTATTGAAATGAATCGCAAAGACAAATCACCACATTAACTGTGCTGCATTCTTCTGGTACCCTTTTTATAGGTTAAAAAAAAAAGTTTTTAGGCCTTGGGTCAATCAGTTTCCACAGATGATGAGAGCTTTGTGAAAAAAAATGGGAGACTAGGCAGGAAATTCAGGCAGGAACCCGAGCCCGCACAGTAATAAAATAAGGGAATATAGCCAATCCTATATTTAGCAAAACAAAATTATGTCTACACATGTACAATGAACAGTTATAGAAAATAATAAAATATTACTATTTAAATCTCACCCAAAATGCTAAAACTATGAATGATCAAAATGTCCAAAATCACAACAGGGATATTAAAGCAGAACTTTAAGAGCACAATGAAAGCAGACATCTGGGAAATGTCAAAGTCAAACTTTTCTAAAGTTTAAAACATCTTGTTAAAGAGTCTAATGGTTGTTTATTGAGAGTTCTTAACACTAAGCACTGTTTTGTTTACAGAAATACCACACATAGCAGACTTTACATTATCTTATGGCAAAAAATAGCAGGGAGCTTAATGAAGACAAACCAAATGTCCTTATTACGGACAAGAATATTTCAAACATTGTATCAACATTGTATCAGAGCCAGCAGCTGCATTTATAATCTCATATGACTATATTCCACAATAAAAAAGTATATCATTTTGAAAGTAGTAAAACATTTTTGTTTATATGGCTACAACATAGAAAAGGGTCGTTCTGATGTACCTGGATGAAGCATGTGCCTGGCCTCTCCCCCCAAGCCTAGCAGCTGGCAAATGAACCTCTGATTAAACCTGAAGAAAGCACTCAATAAACTTGCTTCTGTTCTTCTCTCCTGGACTAGCCAGAACTGCAGCCAAAGCACTAGGTGTTTATTTATACGAGCTGTCCTGCACCCCAGAATTGTAACTCTACTGTGGAGAATTCTGGAGTCTGCTTTTATCCTACCTAAATGAGTTTCTGTGCCATAGATCTTGCTTTCAGGTATGATGCTGAAGGTCACCACTGGGCCAGACAGTCAGTGCTACAGGACAAAGTCATTGACTTTCTCAGGAAATAAGAAATGCATAATATATTCCCAGTAAATATTTTCACATAATGATAAGAGCTATGCAAAGGTACTAGACATGCATGCATCTTGTAAAATTCTTAGTCTGCACTACCAAAACCCTACAAAACTTGAAATGATTTCCAGCTGGGCAGTGGTCAGAAGGCAACATGCAAAACATCTCACTGCATGGATAAAAACAATAATTAGAAACTCAGTGCTAGTGAATTTTTCAGTAAGCATGAATATAATCCACACAATAAACAATGCTGGCCTGGCTTTTGACTGAATAAATTAAAATTCAAAGTAGTCTGAATATAGTTCCAAGATGTGCTACCAAAGTTCAAGGCACAAAACAAAACTATAACTAAAACTACTTCTTCAGAACATATTTAGATCTAGTATGGTTTTCTGTCATTTTCTCACAACTGTATCTTTAGTAGAGTTCCTTCCATCAGCTTTTGTATTAGAAACCTATTTAGAGATGTCCACAGTCTGATTATTGAAATGTACTTCATGCTGAAATATGTTAAATGAGGGATTTGTCCAGTGGAGTAGCTAGATAAAAAAAATCAGCTCGTTCAAAAAAGTGTCTGGGAAAAATATGAGCATTCTCATTCTTGATCACAGGTAACACAAAGTAGCTTTACTATCCCCCTTCATTAGATCAGACATCAATCTCCAATGTGATAATGTATGTCAGGAAAAGTAATTATATCTGCATCAGTTATGAGCATGTTAGAAAAAAAGCTACTGCAACTCAAAGGTGAATCTGCTGCTTTGGGTGAAGCTACATGTTACATGGTGAGCTGATCCCGCTGGCTACTGCTGCTGAAATAGGAAAAGCTCAATGCTGCTGTCTACTCACAACTGTGCACTCCTCACCACGCACTCCTGTCTCCTGCCTCTGGCTCTTCCTGGACCTGAGCCCTTTTAGATAAGTAAAACAGTGGAAAACTGACCCAGCAAGCAAAGAGGATAGGATAGGATAGGATAGGATAGGATAGGATAGGATAGGATAGGATAGGATAGGATAGGATAGGATAGGATAGGATCCGCTTACGGAATCAAGTCTAGCAAAGAGTTTTACTAGGGCCAAAGCCTGTGCAAGGAGGGGGCAGGACTTCATAACTAGGAGGAAGCCTGGGGAGGTGAAGGCATCTTTCCCTTTTGGCAGTGAAAGCACAGCTGTGATTATAATTTCATCCTGAACTTCTCAGCTGTGCTTCTGCATTTCTGCAGCATTCAGAAACCAATGTATTTGGAATAGTGCCCTGACCCTAACACTCTGTTGTTGCTCCTTCACAGGCATGCCAGCATTTCGCTTTGGCTTTGTACATTTGCTTGGGAATTTAGCAGTATCTCATTGCACAGTAGATGAAGAATAAAACTGGCTAGGAATGATAACATTTAAAGTACTTACTTCAACTGCAATCTTACAATCTAAATAACTTTCTAAAAAAGCAAGAATTTGGGATCTTGCCTCTGTAAATGCTTCTGTCAAACACCACTAAGTCCAAAACCAGGTATATGCTCAAGTTAACATGCGTTTCAGTCTCATTGACTTCTATGGCATGAAACATCTAACAAAGACCTATTTGAAATGAACAGTGTTAGGACCTATTTACATCCCAAGTACCACAGATGAACCAGCAACACAAGCGACTGGCTATTTCTTTTCTTGAGCAAACAGCAATATATATCACATAACACATATATAGCTACCCTGTAAATCTCAGCTACTTCTATTGCGATCGCGTATTTCCAAAGGCAAGTAGTTACAATCCTGATAAGCAAATCCCCACTTTTTATTGTCTTGGAAGACACCTTTTTAAATTTTTAAATTAATGTAATGACTTGCTTATAATTCCTTAATGTTTTAAACTGACATCAATTTCACCATGTTTTTTTTCCTTTTACTCATATACACACACATTGTTTTATATGACATTTCTTACAACTCGCCCTTTCTATTTTATTTTGCCTTTTGAAAAGTCAGTTAACATTCTCTGAGGAAGATATAATATTGAATAAAAAGAAATACATACTTTGAATAAACACAAAATTAGAGATGTAGCTCAGCAGAACTGGGAAAAAATAATTTTGAAATTTAGGTCAAATACTTCACAAACATATTTTAACAATTCCTGATTTATACTTTGATCAGTTCAATATTTTTTTCTCCTCTTTTCTGCCTTTCTCAGCCCATCATACCACATCTTAGCTTTATAAGGGAAAACACAGCATTCCAGAAATCTGATTGGCAGACATAAAGGCTGGCAGGCACAGAGGGTGCCTTTTTGATTTAATAACGATGACTTATATCGTTGTTTAGAAAGAGCCATGAAACAGAATGGAACACTCCTTTCAAACCTAGTATTTCTATACCACTGCTTATGTTTGGAAGAAGCAGCTCTATTTTGGCTGCTTTTGGTCTCTTTTGGAGGCATCTACTGATGCTTACTAACATGTTAATGAACAGCATTGCAGTGGTGAAAGTACTGCATACGAGGCTTTTTTGGAGCTTATTAATACTTCTCTTTTATCACCCAGAGGAGATGCTGTAATGTGACACCTGAAAGTGTGCTGTCTCTGAAGTGCTCCCAGTCACTGCTGGACCACAGAGCAACACAAGGGGCTGAAATGAACATCATCACAAATAAGACTTACATAGAATTTGCAAATACATAAAAAGGAAAAAGCTGAGACTGAAGTTACGGGATAAAAAGAGTGTTCCCGTTACTTTTGTCTTTAGTTAGGATCTTACCCAGAGTCCTCATGTTTTAAGTATAGTGCACTATTTGCCATATGCCTAGAACTCATTAAAAAGTAAAGTTACCTTTTATTTATCAATAGTTCTATAACTCCATGTCCTGGGACGTGCATAGTTTTCTTCCAGATGCAGGGAACATTAGGCAGAGTGCATTGTGGAGCTGCTGAAGTCTAAACAAAAAACACCAATAACTTACCATTAAATAAGAAAAGATATAGACATCCAACCCACAAATAAGGAAAGGTTAACTTCCTTTAGATAGGGACATTGAGTTTGAAACTCCAGGTGTGTATGGGGATGTGTGATTTTCAAGTCTCCCTCATCTTCTAAGAACTTCAGGTACACCAAGGAAGCACTTAAAAAAGTATTTTGTCCCTGTATCAGCAATTTGGTCCAAATATTTCCCTTCCCAGGGAACCGTAACTACTGTTTAGGTGATGGCTGGGTGGGAGCTTTCTACCACTCAAAAGATATCTCATCTCTTACTATGAAATGACCCTTAAAATTGTTATTGCATTAGATTATAATTGTAGTGTATTTAGCTGTGAAATTACATGGACATTTTTGTGCCTCTACATTTCTAAGTACTCTCCCTACTCGTTAAGTCAAACAGCATTTTGTTTTCAGTGTTCAGTGCTGACTATCCATGGAAACAGAGGCATTGCATGCACATGCACACTGTCTCTGCTCTTTCACAGAGAATTTACATCTGCTTTTCCTGGGTTTCGTTCTCTTTCAGATCAAGGCTCTCCGCTCTTTCCATACAGAGGAAACCTTGCAATAACAAATAACTATGTCCAATAACCTAACTATAATGGAAGTATGCTCAGAGGAAATTGATAGTGTTGCCAACTCTCATTATTTTCCTATGAATCTTCTGATATTTGCTATTTTTCTTAAAGCCCTGACTGCTGAAATCATATGAATAAATGTGAATCTGAGCTTCCATTAAAAAAGTGTCTAGATTTCTCAAACATGAAAACCTAAAAATATGAACTGATGTACTCAAAAGGTCTCGAACAACCAAAGGTAAATTAAAACAAACAAAAACAAAAACAACAACAAAAAAGAGGGGCGTTAAATGTTAAATTACATCATCATTTTAATATAATTTCTTACTTTCAACTCAATCCTGAACACTTGGAGTTGACAAGTAGTGCAAATTGGCTAAAATCCTCATATAAATGCTAGGCACAAAGTAAGGAACAAGTGCAAGAAGAGGGAGGAATTCTCCTACTTACGACATGAATCAGCTACCCAGAAAAGTGTTTCCGGCCTGGAGTTGGAGTAGTAGCACTGAACAGAGCTTCATTGCCAAGTCCATCTTTGCTACCCATGCCTTGCTGTACCTCTCCCCCAAGGGGTGCTATGCTTCAAGGGTTGGAGCTTTGAACTATTCAAAAAGGATTTACTATTTTGTACACTCAGATATTTCTTTTTGTCTGTGGATCCTACAAGTAAAGGATGTAGTTACTTCAGAAGGACCAAAAATTTCTCTCTTTGCAAGTAAGTAAAGTTAGGTTTTATTTTTAATGGCTATAACAAAGCTGTACATCATTTGTGAGCCAGTTTGTAATGGAGACTCCCACAGCAATACAGAGACCTGTTCACAAGGGCTATCATGAACACAGGATCTGGTACTCAGAGAGGATATTGCTTTTTCCCATGCAGAATTATTTTTTAAAAGTAATTAATAATATACTTAACATAAATTAAGAAAAAAAAAACAGTAACCCACCAAGCTTGCAGTTTAAGCCACAAAAAGGACATAGATGTGAAAGCCCAGATGCTGGAATGACTGATATTTAGGAAAATAAAGAAGCATTTTCCTATAATTCATTTTTAATTGTACACTGAGAAGAATGGAATGATGTGCTTAGAGTACAGTGACTCACAGGCCTACGGCCACAATCCTTGCCTCTCTGCCAGTATACCGGCATCCTTCTCTTTGCACCGGAGGTGCAGGAAGGCAGCCTGGTCCTCAGCTACACTTCTCGATAATATCAACATGACAGAATTTATCCTATCTCACACGACCTCAGATTTAGTGGGAGACAGGTCATGCTTCCTCCACTCTCTTTCAGAGAATCTTATTAGTCTACAATACATAGTTCTTCATGTAAATTCAATAACTACAGAGAGGGAGAAAAACTAAGAGAAAATATCTTACCAGATGGAGAAAATTGAAACATTACCCTTGTTTCTTTGCCAGCACAGATCCATTCTGACAGGTTGGAAATGATTTATGGTTGGGGGGGCATGGAGGAAAAGAGTATGGGGAGAAGGAAATATACTTACACTAGCAGATATATTATTAATTGCTGTACAATGTTCAAATCTTTGCATTGTTTTGCATGCAATTAGTTACAAGGCTTATATATGCAGCAATGTTTGCATGCTGATCTCTGCATGAGACAAATAAACCTCGAGTATATGATGCATGTTAGAAATTGCTTTCAAACCACTGTAGAAGATGTTGTGGTAAAGAAATGATACAATATGGCAACTCAAAAGCTGCATTCAAGGAAACAGATTACCTTTGAATATATGAATAGGTAAATACTACAGCATGTCCAAGATTAATACTGATCATTACTATTTTAATATGTAAAACATTATGGATATTGCTACCCAGCAGCGATCAGGCAGATATCTAGTCTTCGTAAATTAAAACCAGATATTTTTCTGTATCTAATTGATTTTTACATTACATTAGGCAGCGAAGGCTGCAACCTTCCATGACATAGTATCTACATAAACATTTATTAAAATATTTTAATTAGAATAAGAGGGAAAATATTGTTTCCAATTATGTTTTCAGAAGGAAAAAAATCAGACCTATTAAGAATTAATGTAAACATAAGTGTAATGTAACATTTAAATGCAATAATTATGCCATGCGATTTATACAATGTGAGTTATTTCTAATTCCTAAACTTTTAAAAAAGGACTACTTATACTAATGCATTTATTGCCTCTTGCATCTTATGGCTTTGATCTTGAAAAATAATAAGGGACACTCTAAAATGTGAATAGTGATTTTTACAAACTGAGGCATATCTGTGTTGAGCAGAAACTCACAGAATTTATCTTACAGATGCACAAGACATAATGGTCATTAATAACACTCCTCTGACAGGGCAGGAATGCCTCCCGCTCTAAAATGCTGAGGTGCTTTGTCTGGTCTAGCTGTAAATGTCCCAAGTGACTGGGCTTCTGTCATCTCCCTTGGAATACTAACCAGGCAAAAACTTATTCCCAGGGGATTCTGCAGGGATTGTTAGAGTCTCCAAATGACTTATAATTTTTAGCTATATACACGCATATACCTGTGTGCACAGATATTTTGGCTCCTTCTATTCTTTTTTATGGAACAGTGAATTTCAGATGCTGACATGATTTAGCACAGGGAGATTGAGTCAGGCACAGTAGGCTGCTATTATCTATAGCTTATAGTACTGATAAGTTGTCATGCCTTATTGAAGACATGCATTTCTTGATAGTATAATTCCACACCACCAGATATATACACATGAAGGGGAATTAGTTTATGCATCACAAACCAGGCAAAACTTGGTGTGGAAGTGAGGACAGCATCCTCTTCGTTTCAGTCAGGAGCTGGCAAGCACATGACTGTCACTGCAGGGAAGCAACCAGGGAGTCTTCTACACCATTTAGTTTAAGACATTATCACTTACCAAGAGCTGCTGGAAGAGTTTCTGGCTGTCATATAAAAATTGGCTCACTGTTCTTGACATTGATATAATCTTATAGAGACACTAAAGGTACTGTAAGAGTGACTGGTTAAGGAGGATGGGGTTCCTACATTTTTTAAAGCAGTAATTAAGTCCTGGCCCAATGAAAGAACTTTTGAAATGGGCATTTCAGTAATGAATGTATGCCTGCATCATGCAAACAGAAATGGAGGCTCCTGAGGAAAACAGGCTGACACAGCCATATCAGCTGTCCATCTTTCCCTTGATGACTTTTGACGAGTTTGAAGCAAATCTCAAAGTACTGGAATTGGTAAATGAGAGCAGGAGTATGCCATTTTATTCTTCTCTGAGAGTCAAACACGAAAACACAGTGCAAGACCTAAAGCAACATCTGAAGTTCACTGACTTCAGGTCATACCCTTTAACAATAAATATACTCCTTTGAAGTAACTGAATATAGACACCTTTATTAGACAAAATTTAGGCTGTTTTACTCTATTGCTTATTACCTTAAAAATTACTCTCTCATGAGCCTTTCTGCCTGTTAACTAGTGCCTTCATTTTCCTCTCCAGAAATTTCTCTTTTGAGAGACTGCAGTTGTTTCTAGATATCTCCATAAAGGATCCTATTTTTGTGCCCTTCATTGCAAAAGTATTCATGGAGGGGGAAAAAAAAGAAGGAAAAAAGCTAGTCCCAATCTAGACCTTCCAGAGGCAGACAAGGATGGCAGAAAAGAACTCATTATCAGAAAAAAATATCTTGGAGATATAAATACTTTCCTTGGATAAAAAGAGTATTCTCAAATACAAATGTGTCTTATTCATCTCCCTCTTCAGCTCCAAGAGGCTAGTCCCTGTCATTCCTCATAATGTTTGTGACATCATTGACATTCATTCCCTTCCTCTTCCATCAAGTGTTTCTGCAAGTCTCTAACATACCAACCATAAAAATCAAATGTTTAATATTTCCCATTCATATAGTCTCATAGACTACAAGACTGCTATCTTGCTGGCACCCTTCCATTCCATCTCGTTTCAACCGCTGCAGCATTACCGCATAAAGCAGAGAGCATGAACACACCATCTCCATCCCCTTTGCCATTCATTTTCAGGGCTTCGTCAAAAATGTCCATGGATTCTACACTCACTTCTGGTCTACACCTTATTACAATCTACCAACACTGAAAGAGCTGATATTGCCTTTGTTCTCTCTTTAAAAAAAAAACAACAAAAAACCAACCCACAAATCACTGTCTTCTTCAAGGCCAGTATTTCACAACGCAACATGACTACAGTTAGTAAATCCATATTTAGTTTCCTAAATTAGTAAGCACTTAAATTTTAAATACTAAGTGCTCAGATGTTAGAAAGAATGTTTAACAGCTTAACTTTAGTCACTTGTTTATTAAAATCCTAGTTTTGGCTCTCTTTTACATATTTCACTTATACAAATATCATAACTTACTCAGCACAGAATGCCTCTAATAACATCATATCACTCTGTGCAACAGATCCTCTATATTGCCTTTGCATCCAACCTTACATATATAATCCTGTAAATGTCTTCACAGAAGGAGGGGGTAGGATTCAGGCACTATCACCCAACATATAAAGAAAAAAAAAACCCAACTTGACACTTCTGAAGTGCTTTTTAATTATAATTTATTTTAATTAACATTTGCTATTTTACAAATGTTTTACTGTAAGCACATATTCTCAATGTTCTATGCTTAATTTATAACTAAATTCTGTTTGACTTTTTTTTTAATGTTCTACATCAGAGGCATCAGAGTCAGAGTCCTTGCAGATTTTAAAGATTAAAACACTGCTGGGGCTCAGATACTAATATCCATTTCCCTGAGTTAGCACTGATGGACTTGAACATACCTTCTTGCGACAGAATTTGCAGTATGTGGCATTTTTTGCATGTTTATTTTTAAGGCAGTTGCAGTATAAGAGATTCATTTTGGCAGTCATGTTAACTTCATTTGTACCACAGTGGTAACAAATATCTGAATTTCCAGCAAGAAAACCCCTCCAAGTTTTCAGGATTGTTATTTTCATACTCAACACAGTACTTCTAAGTATTGCTGTACTAGATAGAGATTTGTGAGCCACTGTGTTTAGCAGCTCCCTTCCAAGTGAATTACACATATCTTACCAACAGCCATGCAGAAGCAAAAGCTCAGAAATAATGAATACACTGTGCAGTGGCATTTTTGCCAGCCATGGGCTTCTCAGAACTGTACAATTTCCCCAGTGCTTGCACTGCCATTATAGTAGGTAATCATTAGATTTATCTTTTATATAATTTGTAACATCTAATAGTATTATATGTGCATTTATGTAGCCTCATTACTGCCAGGAGTCCTCTTTAACTGAGATGGTAAGTAAATAAAGTAGAAATTACACACCAACAGGAACATGGAGTATGTTGTTTTACTGTATGTCTGAGAGCTCCCTTTAGCAAAGCTAATCTGTGCAGCAGTTACCATTATTTCTACCTCGGTGAGCGCTTCCTAATTGCTGTGTTATTGCTTGTGAAGAAAATATATTATTAAAGTCCACAACTTATGACTTGTTGCACATCTATACATGGAAGGAAAAAAATCTTTTCATTTTCATCAGGCCTTAATAGGTTTTGAACAGGATGATCAGCTGAGGCTGTTTTTCTCTTGCAGATCTGTTCATTACCATTTCATAATGTCAGTGGCTCCTTCTAACAGTCAAGATGCATTCATAATTTATTCAGAAACCTGAAAACATTACTAAACCAAATCTACTTAATTCTCTATGAATCAGCTCAGGCCTATTTTGGTAGCAATTTGTAATAAACAACAATTATAAGCCCAAAGGAATTAGTATTCCTTTTTAGCTGTTAACGTTTTATACCCAATTATTGGTCCACTGCCAGATAATGATCCATAGAGCATTAGAACTGTGTATTAATATTATCTTTACAGATGCAATAATACTCAGTGGAGGATAAAGTTTTGATGGACTTCTCTTGTGTGCTAGCTAAAGCTCTACATTGTCGGGAAAAAAGTCAGCATTAGTACTTTGTTCTGATGGGACTGCTAAGAACAGGGTGACCTTCAAAGTTTGGCAATATAATCAAAATGGCAAACAGCAGCCACTGAAATTAACAGAGAAAATAACTTCAGGATTTTTTCATGCTCAGAATTACTGAGATGCCAAGATTTACAGAAAGTAGGGCTTATGAAAAGATTTTAGGAAACAACAGAATATTCTGCATTCTTCCAGTTAAAAGTAGCAATTATGAGACTTATCTCTTCCAGTGAGCAAGCCAACACTCAAGAATTCCTGAAAAGATGATCAGCTTTCATTCACTCATGGCCAGATTGTACCATTTTTGTCTGTTTTGAACAGTGAGTATTACTTACTTTTACAGGATGTCTGGTATAAAACATACAAATCATTTTTAGAGCTGTACTCCATAGATTCTACCTGGGAATAATACTGTAAATTCATCCTAAGAATAAATATTTGCCATTTTAAAGTTGTCTTAATACATAGCTAAGGTGTGGCTGCATACAGAAAATAAAAAAGCCAAACCCAACTCTTGTAACCTAGAGCGGCTTCTGCGCAAAACAGAGTTCTGGAAACTAAGAAGAACAGAATTTAATAAACATTTCAAACAGAACACTGACATGCTGATTGTGTTAATAATGGCAGGGTTTCAGAACACTGAAAACCAGTTTACATTCATAGTATTGATGTTCCTTGCTAAAGATCTCAGTTCCCAGATTTGATTCCTGTTATTCCTAGGTATCCTGCATCACACTCATGAAGCTGAGAGGATGTTATTATTCGTTCTTATTATCAAGACCCCAGAGAACTGTGAAAACTAAAAAGCCATTCAAGAGTTGAGCTTCCACTTAAAGCCCTGTTTGTTTTTCCCAAAAATATATGGTCTGTTTCTATTGCCACCCAGAATGAATAAGCGATAGAGAGAACAAATATATTTGTCAGCACTAGAGACCAGCCATAGGATGTCCACAGTGAAAAGCAGTTCAGATTAAAGGATGAGGGTGTATCCTTTCCAAAGCACCAAAAGACCTAGAGGCCCTTTAACAGGATCTCTCTAAAACATCTGGGTATCTAATTGCCATTGTCTGCAAAGAGAGTTAGGATCCTGGGAGTTTTTAAAAACTCCACTAGCTGCCTCTACATCTTCAGGAGCTTAAATGCCCTTAAAAATTTGCCATAATAAGGCCCTCAGCAGGCATCTTCAGAAGCCTCATATGTTCTTTGGAACAGGCAGAGACAGAGAGGGAAATAATGCTATGTTTTGATCAGAGCAGTAGCAAACATTCAGCATATTATGTATTCTCTTCCCTTTTACATGGAGAAGTTGATGACAGTCAGGTATTTCTTTGATGCAAAGCTGTTTATTTTCAAATATATATATATGTCCTGTTCCCCTGAACACAGTGGGAAAACAGCACTTGCTCAGGGCAGTATGCTGCTTTTTTCCAGCCTGTGCTGAAGGGCTCCTCTCTAGCTTTCTTTCAGGATCATGTTACAAGCATCTTGATTTTCCTGCCCATCCTCCCTCTGCCATACTGACTCTGGTCTTTCCTTCATCTGTAGCACTCAAATGTCCTCTTCCTCTTTCCCCACAAGGATGCATTTCCCAATTTCTGGCTTTGCGTCTAGTCCACAGTGAAATTCCTTCCTCTGTGTAGCTCAGCTCCTGTCCTGAAAGTCTAGCCTTAGCTTAGGTTTTCAAGGGTGTCTCAGCTATCTTACTACATAGCACTTTAATGATTTCTTATGTTTGTCCTAGATGAATGGCAGCTCTTACACATAGCACTCTTCATCAACTCCCCATGTAATATACTGAACAACGGATAACCTAGACTTCACATAAAGCTATAGGTTGTGCTGCTTTTTAAAGATCACATCATCATCTAAACAGCTTCGAATCCAACACACTGAAGACTTCACTATTGGATTCACATTTCAAGGTATGTTTTAACAAAAAGCATCTCATTAAAAACTCATGCATTAGCATTTTAGACACTTTAGGACTTGCTGGAACAAATTTTACTCTGAATTGCAACAACCAAGTTCCTTGCTACTTTAGTTCCTAACAATGACTTTGTATCCTCATGTAAAGATATTCTGCAGCAGGAAAAAAAAATGCTAGAGAAAAAAAAGCCTGTGAACAAGGAGACTCAAGTGAGAGTATGGTGGGAGGGTGGAGCTCATCACCCAACTCTCCCTGTAAACAGAAGGAGTATGTAAATGAAAAGTACGTACCCAGCCTGGAATGCATTTTGATCTATCTAAACATCAGTAACACCCATAGAGGCATAGCAGCAGCATTAGTGCTGCAATAGTACACGCAATGTAGCTAATAACACAGACCATAGTAATTTCTCTTAGAAGTGGGTTCACAGCTAGTCCAATCACAGATTGCCACAGTGGAAATCACTGGAATCTCCTTCTTGCATTCCAAATACTGCAATCAGTAAAAGCATCAGGCACTAAAAAAATAAATAAAACTCTCTTTTTTACCTGAGGCAAAAGCCAAAGCTTGCTACTATAATACCCAAATGGAAATAATTAGTCCTTGGCTTTGCAAGTGGTAAAAGCAAACAGGTTCTTTTACGTGCAATTAAAACTATACCACATACTGAATTCATTGCTATTGATAGTTGTTAGGATTTTCAGGCTGTAGGCACAAGTTCCTAACAAAATATTGGTGATTACTACTCTAATATAGTATAAATAATGTCAGAAAATACCATAAGATTCCTTCATCCTTACAAAGAACCTCAACAAGCAGAACGCACCTTTCCTAAGTAGAGACTGCACTTGTTATGCCATTATGATATGATATCATGAAGCACCTTAAAAATATCCAGCATCTTTTTTAACAACCTAAGCTTACTCCATTGGAAAAGATTGACTTTAATTTCCAAGGCATGTGAATATGACTGTTTTAAACAAGGAAACAACACCAACACCACCTACCATAAATCTTCCTGCTTTAGAGTGTCCTTATCAAAAGTAACTCAGAAAACCCCCTGGCATTAACTGTTGTTATGCTTTTTTAAGGGCTGATCTGAACATCAGAGAGCAGCCTTTAAGTATAAAGAAGCCTTTTGTTTGATGATGTTTGGGCTCAGCAGGACATCTACTTTTTTCCATGTCCTGCTTTTATTTTGAATGCAAGATAATAACCAAACTGTAGTTAGACCTGGATAGTAAGTGAAAAATGCAGGGTGTTTAAACATCTTACTTCTCATTAGTGACATTCTGTTTTGCAAAATGAAAGGAATCACAAGCTGTAGTTAAATATTACTTCAGTTTAACCCTCCACTAGTTATGAAGTAATTTCATGAGGATATTTTCAAGAGGGAAGTCAAATTGACAACTTTATATGATGGAGACACATACAGCAGTAGGAGATAACAAAGTTTATTCTTTGAAGTAGGCTTTTTTCCCCTCCTCTTTTGGAACCTGTTAGTAATTAAAACATTCATCGGCAATCTGGTGACAAGACACTTGAGCTTGATTTAATTATGGATTGCTTTGGTTTTGAACCAAGAACAACAATGACTATACGGAGTCTCACATTGCCTTTTCTGTTATGCTTCCTATTTTCTCATGCATGTGAGTGGTGGGAACAGAAAGAAAAAAAAAAAAAAAAACCCTGACAGAAAAAGAACTGCCTTGAACAGGAAATAGATATTTTGAGATGTCTGAAAAAAATGAAGAGAAGAAAATTACTTAAAAACTAATAATTTTATGGATAAATTAAATGATGCAAAGGTCCTGGAGACCAAACATTACAGAAAAAGATTAAAATAAAGGGTGATGGAGCAATATACGAAAAACAGTTCAGGTCTGCAGCATGCCTGACATTGAATGAAAAGATCTAATTCTCTAGTGCTGGAAATAACCAAAGAACAGAAGTCAATCACAGCCAAAATCTTTTCCCCAGTGATAAGCTACAATAAATTCAACAAGGCACTGGGGAATTCCATCAAATGAAAATTGTGTGTTTGCTGTATTCACACAATTTGGGGACCAAAAGGTTGCCACCATAAAGGAAACGCAAAAGCATTTTTGCAAACAGTGCAATGAAATTGTCTGTTCAGAACCAGTAAAATTTTTAAATGAAACAAAAGCAAACAAAAATGTAATGCTATATTAAGGCTGGGAAAAGAATTTAAAAAAATATATATATAATTTGAGGGCACCCTCCCCATCCTTAATTCCTAGTTCTGGTTCAGTAATCAGAGCTCCAAAACAGTGGAGCAAAAGCAAAAGGAAAGAAAGAGAGGAAGAGAGGAAGGGAGGAAGAGAGGAAGGAAGAGGGGAAGAGAGGAAGGGAGGGAGGGAGGGAGGGAGGGAGGAAGGAAGGAAGGAAGGAAGGAAGGAAGGAAGGAAGGAAGGAAGGAAGGAAGGAAGGAAGGAAGGAAGGAAGGAAGGAAGGAAGGAAGGAAGGAAGGAAGGAAGGAAGGAAGGAAGGAAGGAAGGAAGGAAGGAAGGAAGGAAGGAAGGAAGGAAGGGAGGGAGGGAGGGAGGGAGGAAGGAAGGAAGTTATCAGAGTCCTGGAAAGACTTCCATATAAAGAACTGACGTTTTCAGACATGCCTAATGACCGGATTTGGAGAGAAAGAAACTTTTAATTTCCAAAGTAACTTAGACTTTCAGATGCAAAGACATCTGAATAGTATAGAGACTCTCATCTCAAAGGAGTGTAGTGTGGAGACATTTAAGTGAGCTAGACCCAGACCCAGAAGCAAATACTGCATGGCAGCACTGGCCCTGAGTTGCTGTGTCCTTCTAGTTTAGTTGTGCACTCGCACAACACCACAGTGCTTTGCAAGAACATTACAGCCCTGGAAATTCAGCATAACGTCCACTGCAGCGTCTAGATGTTCCCACAGACACATAATGGCTTATATTCCATTGCTTTGTGATTAAAATTTGGCTCCTATGTGTCTACTGACAATGTTTATAAATGTGTGTGTTGAGATGTAGACAGACTACTAGAAAGAGTCTCCTGAAATGTTCAAACAAATTGGTTATAACTTTTGGACATTTCTGTGGATAAAAACCTCACAGGCAAAGTTGCAAACAAAATACAAGACCTGTTACACAAACTGTTGGGCAACAGCAATTCAACTAGAGATGACTAGAAATGCAGTACTGAACAATAAGGGAAAGGAAAATGGAAGGAGAGTAAACACATTGATGAAAATGTATACAAATACAGGAGTTACTGAGAAAAAGGAAGCAGACAAAGGTTGTATTTACAATAGAAGCACAGGAGTGGTCATGTGGGTCAAGGGGTTAAATGCAGGTACCTTGCAGCATGCATGTGCAAATCAATTCCAAAAGAGATTAGTTTAAATGAGAAGTATAATCAGGAGGGGAGGAACCATCTCATACTACCATAAACATCTCCCTAATTCACTGAAGCATAAACACAGAATAAAGAAGGGGGTTCAGTGAAAAGATCGTTATTAATCAGCCCTATGGATAGTACAGTATGTATAACCCCTGAGATTCATATAGGCACCTGCCTCCAGACTGGCTGCATAAGGGACAATTTATCATAACTGAACACGTAGGAGTGGGGGAGGACACAGTGGTCATTGCCTGCACTGGAATTTATGATGGAAAAGAAAGTTAATTAAGTTCTGTGGTCAGTGCTTAAGGGAAAAAATAGAAGAGCTCCCAAATGCAATTCCTTGCTGGAACAGATATTTTGGCAGAACTTGCTAATTACTATATTAAACTGTTAATTTGGCAAGAGAGAACTAATTTTCCTATGGTAAGTTTTCAGGAAAAAATGCATAGAAACAAAATAGTTTTGTCATCTGGCCTTTTGTTGTCAAAAAGGAAAATACACCTGGCATACTGTGTAGTTACTAACATCATTATAGCACAGCACATAACTGAGTGGCACAGTGTGAGTAATAGCAGGGAGAGAAAAGTAAGAGGCTTCTGAAATCAGTGGGAAAGCAACTAGTTTAAGGAAAAATGCAAGGCAACTGTATGTGCAACCACATTTGGCTAAATTAATACAACTACAAATTGTAATGTAGGATAATTCAATGCAAAACAGCAAATGACTAACGAGGCCCTTATTGCTTTGTGTGATGTGACCTGGCATTTCTGGTTTTGACAAATCCAATAAATTATTTTTATGTTGCATTCTTATATATTCATATATATATATATAAAATCAAAGGGATAAATAATCCTATTAAGGGCAGAAATCCTCAGGGCAAGACAGACATCAAGCACAGTAATTTAGGCAACAGCTGCTCCAGCCACATGACCTGGACCTCCTATAAGATTCCCAGTTTAAGAGCCTTACATACATCCAGTTCTGAAGCCAACTCTAAGACACTCCATTAGACACAGGCATAAAACATAATGTGAAGATCTGCATTCACACTCTCCAGATACAGCTACAGACCAGAGTTTTTGCTTGTGTTAGAATATGGGCCAACAGCAAGGAGCAGGAGTGTTTCTGGTCATTTTTCCATGCAATTTATCACCCCATTTTTCATCTGCACTTCCCTTGTGGAGCTGCATTTCCCTTGAAAAAGAAGCTGATCATAATCCCAAACCTCCTACCATGATACCAATGCTGAGAATTGGTATTCAGCAGTGAATTAGTGCAAGATGGGAAACAAAACTGGAAAGAAAATACAAGCAAAACTCTGCACACCAATCACTATAAGAAAAAATTGTAAGCCAGTTCTGACTAGCTATTACATTCAAACAGAATAACCCAATGGTCAAAAAGGTCTCAGAACAGAAAAGTCCTACATATGCTAGCCTGTGAAACATACTTGAAATTAGGAGGGAGTTCTGCAAATTTATAGCAGATAGATGAAAATGGGATGCAAAACAGAGCAAAATGTTCTCTGCTTCACAAATATGCCCTCAAATGAAAAAAATCAACTCCCTGGCCAGCCAGAATATCTTTAAAAGCTGACAACTTACTTAAGATAGCTCATTTAGTTACACAAATTGTTATGCAGCTTCCCAAGACAGGCATCAGAAAAAAAGAGCCATTGTTTTATAAAAGGAGACCAAATGTAGTTTTTGCTTATATTTACTTGCTGTGCTGAGACAAAAACTCTTAATTGGACAATCCCGATAGATTCTTTCAACTTCATCAAAACACAAATTCAACTAAATAATTTTTCCTAACAGATCATAATAGATGAATGCGAGGGATGTAAAAATACATCCCTTGAGCCTGGGGTGCAAAGGGAGAGGGGGAATAGACTTCTGTTTCATTTTAACCCATAAATAAATTTTAAATTTGAAAAAAAAATAAACCCAGAAAGTACAAGATAACAAATTGAATTAAAACGAAAGCAAACATTCAGTTACAGTGGGTTTAGTAAGGGAGGAATGATTTTTGTTTGTTTACTTTCTAAGCCTTTAATCCTTTTCAAATTAAGGTTTTTTCCATAAACAGCAAAATTCAGTGGGCAAGAACACTTGGTATCCTCAAGTAAGCATTTTTTTACAGTGAAATGTTTCATAAAAAAAGAAAAATCACTTCTACTTACAATGATTTCAGGATGTATAATAGCATTATTAGTACAAAACTTCACTAAATTACATCATTTAATGTGAATGATGAAGTGCAAATTACATGGAAAAGGTATATGCACATGTAGTGTTAGGATTTGGCCCTCTACTTCATTTTTCTTATCTGAAGTAGAAAAAACAGAATATGTTTCTTAATTTTAATGCATGTCCATGCCTTAAACTATGTTTTTTACTTGACTTTCAACAACTACAGTATATGAAACCAAAATATATTCCTCTTTATACATATTTTATAATTTGTTTCAAGTCGCATCTTAAAAGGTATTTAACTTTTTCTCCTGGATCCTGATTTTAGTTAATGGCAGTAGAAAAGTCACTGTCCTTGATCTAGAATTGTTTAGTAAGAAGTCAGTGCTAGAGGCACATGAAAACGTCAATCAGATGTAATTGCTCTCTAAAAGATACCCTATCAAACTGAAGAACAAGAACTAACACTGAACACATGGATTCACTGCAGCACCTAATCTACTAATGAGCTCAGCTTGTTATTTTCAGGCTCGCTATTAAAAAAGTTCAATATAAGAAACATGACAGTGAAGGACAACATTGCTTAAATAGTTTTAGATAATATATAGTACAGGTGGAGCCAGTAACATCACCTGTGGTTAATGTTGTTCAGCATTTCCCATGACACTTCTGTTGACACTATGTCCAGCTTCAACTGCTAGGGCTAAAATTTTCTATACAAGGTGTCTTCCTCTGACTAATATTTTTATTTTTTCTTTCATTAGCTTGATGATTTTCATTATTATTTTATCATCACAGGAGAATGAATGACATTAAGAAGGAAAATAAAGGGAAATGTGGTTTTATCATAACATCACAGCAGGTAGAGAAGACAACTTTTACCCTGGAGGTGACTAGTTGTGTCTTGGCAACAGGTCTGCTCCTCCTCTCAGTATAGAATCACCATGTCTGCTCTGCTTCTGGACCCAGATGGACAATAAATCTGACCCATCCAGTCCTGTGCCTGAGAGCCCACACAAGCAGGCGTGATTCAGTCATAGGTGTACACTGAGTCAACCTCTTTCCTTTCCATGTCACACGTAGACCGACCCGTTTTTCCCCATGATTCACAAATCTCCACATTTGTCTGCTGTCTACAAAAAAAATCTTTCTTCATTAACAAAGCATATGCCTAGTTGTGTGTTGGCAACCTACTACTCTTAACAGTTACCATGTCTGATTGCAAAAGTTTGTGCAGTTGATTAAAAAAATTTTCCTGGTGTTGAAATCTGAGAGTATCAATTAGTATGCCAAAATTAACATCTATTGAGATCAACAGGAAGAGATCTGTACATAAAACCCCTTGGTGCTAACATTCTAACGTCCACATCTGCTTCAGGTTGCAAACTGAATGCCCAGTAGCACTGGAGAGTATTAAGTATGCTCCTGGTGTACATCTTCTAGTTTTTTGTTCAGCGAAATGTAATTCCTATCATCCCTAGCAAGAAAAGAAAGATGGCCTCATATTCAAGACAGATAAAGGACTGAGAACTTCATTCTGACTCCTGCTGTACCAAAGGATCTCAGAAGTTCCTCTGTGGAGCTTAGACGTAGATTCAATGAGTAAATACATGAATTTGGGAAGCAAATATTAAAAAGGGAGATGGATTATTTAATGTAAAGAAAAGCTTTGGCAAGACATCAAATATAGAATTATACTGGAAATTAGAAGTCTGGGATTTTCAGGAACTGGGTCTTGCTGGCATCATAATGTTAAATCAATCAGATCAGAGGTTCAGAAATACATTTTTCCTCAGGTCATCTTGACAAAAACATGGGTTAAGAAGGAGTGCTTCTCATGAGGCACAGTCCATTTTTTTTAATAATTTGTCCATTTTAACCCATTTCAGTCACTAAGGGTAGCGAAAATGCCTTTCATCTCTTCTGCTTTTTTCTTGGGAATTAGTTTTTGTTTAAAAGGTCCTAAGTTCAATAGAAGATGATGGAGAGCTTTTGCAACTTGCAGTAAATAGTCTTGAGTACCACAAGAATGTCCTCTTAATTTGTTCTCGATTTCCTAGCTATAACAATCTGTGACTGCGCTAACAGCCCAAGTGGCTAAAAAGAGTGTGCCCTTTGTGTTCTAGACGTCCAATTTGTAATTTCCAGAAGTGCTAAAAACTTCTACACTTGACCAAAATCAAGAGGAACTCTTCCAGAGAACATACACATTACCACATACTCCACTAAGCATCCTGAAAATTCAGGTCCTGAGTATCTTAGACAAAATTAATGGTTGGACAGATGATCTTCAAGGTCTTTTCCAACCTAGACGATTCTGTGATTCTGTGAAAATACCTGGGCAAGTCTATAACAGTCATTCTATGGTTCAGTCCTCCCTTTGTAAAATGGACATACTATGCCCCCCTTCCAAAGGCATCATGTAAATTAACGTATAAATATTTGAGAAGCATTTTGCAACTATAGTGGTGAGCCGCCCAGACAAGCCTATGTGGAAGTGAAAATTTCTCTAATTAGAGCAGGATGTGAGTATTTCCCAGATAATATGAGTTAGGGCCACACATGAAACAACAAAGCTAAAATTCTGAACTCAGAGAACATAACCCATCTGTGCAGTGAATGAGGCAGTGGTCCTGTAGGAAAAAACCAGCATGTGACCCAGCAATTAAAGACTGTTCATGAAACATAGCCACAAAGCAGGCAAAAGCTTTTAAAGGAACAACCTTAATGCTGGCATTTCCTGACTTGAAAAGTTTCATTCTGCAACCTTAACATTTTCAAGATTTTTTTACGACACATATTACAGGCCCACTTAGAATAAGTGTATGCATATATTACATTAATATTTTCTAAAAATTCTTTAGCATTTACTGGGAAAGACTGCTTCTTCTCCCTCCATCCAACAAATGCGGTTTTAACAATTATATAGCTATAAGGACTGCTTTAAAAAATTATGCAGTTCAAGCTTCTTGGTTTAAATTTTATGGTGCAAAGAACAGGCTGGTTTATGTTTGCAGAAAACAAGGAATTCAGAAGAAAAAATGAGAAGGCTTTTCCCCTTTCCTGACAACACACTTCTATTATGACCCAAAGACTCTCTAATATCCATCCCTAATCCCCTGTCATCCTCCTGTAAATGCTAAAAAGTGCTGCAATTTGCATCAGCTTCTGTGCTAGACATTTTGATATGAATGCTAACTCACTGAGGATGGTAGAGGCTCAGTTTGTAATCCCAGGTGAATGTGTAAAGGACAACTCAACTGAATACTGTATAAGGGCATGGAGCATCAACTAGGGTGTCTCCTTGTAAAATCTATCTTGCACATGCAGTTGTTAAACAACCCAACAGAAGTTGGCTTTTGTGGTGAACCTACACAGATGCACAGACTTCAGTTTCTCAAAGGCTGGCCACGCCATGAAGCACAGATACAACCTGCACAGGAGAGCTTGTTTTCTCTCAACTCCAGTTCATGAGGCTCATTTTCTAGATCTGAAAGTTGCATTTGTAATAGTAGTCATGTCACAAGTTAAGCCTATGCAAAACTCAGTTTGCCTCTCCTCATTTTCTTCAGCAACCAGGCCCTCCAAACCATGTCTTCTGAGATCTGGAGGGCTCTAACACTTTTTTCTTCTCAGCCTGCTCACAGAGAAACTCTATAGTTTCTCTATACCTGCTACGCATCCATCAGCAGTTTGTTTTGAGAATCACATCAGGTGCAAATCTCCATTAGCTGGGGGAAAGCGTGTCTGAGACCTAAAATAGCACTCACGAAAGTCAGTTGTCATGGGCTTTGATTTCATATGAACCTTCCCACAGCCCACAGGCTACTACAAAACCATCAATCAAAACACTCGATCATTTCATCTATGTTTGTATTATTTTGCAGAGCATGAAACAAGCAGAAACCCAGAAGTAATTTAGATTTCTGACTAATTTAGTATAATTCCTAAGGCAAATCATCATTCTATAGGGTACCTGGTAATTTACAAAAGTTAGAAAATAAAATGTCCTTCCAGGCAGGTTATGTCGCACAGTGGACAACTGTGTGTTCTCACACTTTCCTCTCAGGAATACGGCTCTGGCTGGATTCATAGATAGAATACTGGAAATCATATTGGGTAATATTTTTAACTGCCCCTAAATACCTTTGGAAATGGGAATCTAAGGAACTGGTTCCATAATTTAAATCTAGACATCTACTTCAGTGATTAAGCTAAGCAACTGTCCTGAACAGGGCCAATCATAAGTCTTTAGAAAATGTTAATAAAATTCGTCTTTTGAATGCACCATAGAATAAACTGATAATCAAACAAGGAAGTATATGGTTCAGCATTCAGGCAGAGATTAGAGATTTCTTTGCTGTACCAGTGTTGTTCCATCCCATTTGAGTCCAGGACCAGTGTAAGAAAGCTCAAAGACTAATATGACTCTGGTTTAATGCAGAGTTATACAAAACACCTACTTATACCAGAAAAGAAATACAGCAAGATAACTTAAACGCTAATGCAAGGTATGTTTTATTTTTCAGGTACACAGAAAGCTGACGGCTGGAAATTAGCATTTATTTCATGTCTAACTTACTAATAAGATTCAAATCTGTCAGGTCTCCTGCAGTGTAAACTTTCACCTCCAGTTTCATGAACTTGCACGCCAAGTACAGTTGGTCAGCAGATCTAAGAGTCCCCAAGCCAGTACATCTGGCATTTAGGGTCACAGGGTGGGAGAAATGCTGAAGCATTATGTAGCCCTGGAAATCATGTGCCCTCTACAGGCAACTTCATGGTAAAAGATACCTCATTTTTCCATACATACGTGAACAGCAGCCTAGTATCTACCAGATTTCAACAAAAACATCACAGAGTAAAGTTTCAGAATATGAGAACATAATCATTTTTAGAGGCCTGTAGATCTTTGAGACCCCACTGCAGAATTCACATACTCCTTTATTACCAGTTTGCTCCTAAAGAAGCAAATCTATAGAATTGCTATTTCTATAGGGTGACAAAAAAACCATACAAGCTTATTACACAGTTCTGACACATTTTAGATAATAACTTTATACAAGCAACAGATGTGATTTAATAGAAGTCAACTGCCTGCTTTTCCACACAGGAATTGGAGGGTTTGAAAATATCTTCATAGAAAGAGGAGGCGGGGGGAAGACAACTAATCTTCTTTTGTGTGAATGTTGTAAAGTATGCTATCATTGAAATACATTTAACTAGTCATCTTCTGTTTGGGGAATTCAAAGTGACTGAGTTCCAGTTCATTACTTTGGGGGCTATGGTGCTATTGTCAAGGCCTCAAAACCAGTAAGATGGCCTATCCCCCAGGTTAGAGAGGCTGCAATGGCAGAAAGGCAATTATACTGTAGGAGAAATGCTGTCCACTAATGAGTTAGCAATCAATTACTAAGAAGAGAAGATAACCCTATCCCCACTCAAGCTCTTCAGTATTAATAGTGCCATCATGTAATTACTTTAGGCATGGGCAGGTGCATGAAAGGACAGACTCTGTAGTACACTGCATCTAAGATTAATGAGTTCTGTCAATTTGCCCAGCAGACGTCTGATCCTTCAGCTTTATGTAGCCACTAGTCTTACACATGCCTTAGGGATTTTTTGCTGAAAAAATCAACTACTAATTTAAATACATCCAAAAACCTTACATCTTAAAAAAAAATCCCTAATTTTACAAGTAAGACTGCACTAGATTTCTAATACAAATATAAATACATGTTTTCCTATGTCAGTTATTCTAGTCAGAGTAATGAGTGAAACACAAGGTCCTACAAGCATATAATACCTCCTAGAAAAACTGACAGAACACAATCCTGTAGTCGCAACATCCTGAATTTCACTCACACATTCAATTCCAGTAAGTTAAAAAAAAAAAAAAAAAAAAGAGAGAGAGAAAAAGAAATGTTTCAGTAAATAAGTCATTGCTCAGAAACCAAGACAAAGCAAATACAGAAGCACTTTGCTGCTAAGTTAGCAAACACGCTGAATGAGCACAGCTGCCAAAAGCAGAATCATTCTGTGTGACAAGCTACAGCCTACAGAGTTAAGTCAGGGATACGTAGGCCTGTGGGTCAAGAAAGAAATAGCTTAAAATAGAATTTCTATCTGGAAAGTGGTTTCTTTTTCCTTACTGTTACATCTACTGTAGTCAGCAGCAAAAGCCAGTTTTTAAAGAGTTCTCAAATTAAATATGACCAATTTTTAGAAACATCTTCCCCATTTGGGAGGTGCATGAACAACTCCCATCTACAGAAAAATATGACCTAGTCAGGATTTTAAGAAACCTTCACTCTCACTAAAACCCTGTTTCAAGAAGGTGCTTAAACACTTTCTTAAATCTTTCAAAAATAATCCAAGATATTTACAGTAATTTAGCTGCTTAAACGTGCAGACAGTCTCTCAAAGATCCTCTTATGCATCTCCCTGAAATACAGGCTCTTAAATGCCTTCGAAAATCTGGCTCAGAGTGCTTGCCTGTACATACACACAGTCCTCATGAAATAGCACACTGATCTCCATTTGTATTTGTAAGTGCAATCCTTCAATCGTAACAATAAAATTTAAAAAAGGGCTTGGACTCAAAATAAAAAAATTCAAGTACTACAGCTCAGGAGGTTACCACTCATCAGCCAAATTTCATTAGCTGATCATATGCAAGGTCCAATTCCCTCAATTGCAAAAACTTAAATTACTAAAAGCCACAGGAACCATGATGAAGGTAGCAAGCATTAACTTTTTTTGCTCCCACTGACTAGGGCTGAATTTGATCCTAAAACACCAGCGCAGCTTCTGCAGTATCAAAGTATCAAACTCACTGGCCTGGAAACAATGAATTTTTTTTCATTTTTCAAAGTATTTATTCCAAAAATTTAAGCCCCTAAATATGGGTCTAAGCCAAAAACATGAAAAAATTGTTCTCAAAGCTTTCCTGTGACAGGTACAAGAACTGACCTATTTATTTCTCTCCAAAGTCAATGTCATTCTATTTGTTCCTTTTCTGTCACTTCTGTTTGATTATGGAAAACAGCTAACGGTATCTATTTTTTTACCTTCCATTTAATGTCACAATTGACCACCCATTAAATCTTTCACAAGACTACATTTATTGGATATTAGATTCTGCTAATTAATTCTCTGGATTAATTTCTTCTGAAGTAATGTTATCAATTGTTTCCAGTAAAGAAAAAACAGGCCAGCAGTAACTTGATTTTCACATAAATGGATTAAATCTACACAAATGCAGTGGCTGAAGATATCATTGATCCATGTTCATTGGCTGCTGCTGCTGTTTCAATTGTTATTTGATATGGTAAAGGACAATAGAGTGGGAAATGGTTTTGATCTGAAGCAACAGTTTCTAAGAAGATACCAGCAACTCTCTTGCAATGCATAACTTACAAAAGTTATGCATTGAAAAGCACTAATCCCTAAAATTATAACTATTTCTGAAACTCGTAGTTTATGGCTTGATCCTGAAAGATGCTCAAGTTCACAGAAGACATTTGAATTGAAGCCGCTCAGTATGCAATAAAAATGTGTGGGAATCACCAGGGGGAGGATCTATTCTACAAATTGAAAAGAGGCAAAAGTGTCCTTGAAACTGTGCGCTGGATATCATCAGTTAACAATTTAACATAGAAAGGCAAAGACTGCTGTACTAGTCAGCATTAAATATGTTAAAGAGAGACCTTCAAAGACGTAATGAAAACTTAGGGATACCTCTCTTTTTGAAAGCTACTGGGAAACTGTCAACAAACTTTTTTCTTCCTACATCTGAAAATATCCTATTTTCACTTTCTTGTAATGATACTCTTGGGAATACTGGTTTGGCATGTTGTATGCATTATGCACTCAGTGTTGTACAGTGGCATAAAACCCGGGAGTCCACTTTTGAACATTATTCTTTCTTGACTCTGTTCAATTTTGACCACAAAACAAAGCTGAGTAGTTTAAGGGTTGTTCAATTAATGTCAGCTGACAAGAGGTTCAAAGGATATCAGAGAAGCTATTCCTTTCAATTCTTCCAACGTGGGAAATGCACTGGGCAGGAAGAAGAACTGGCCTTTCCATTTAGATTTTGCTGTTGTGATCTCTCTTTACCAGCATGACACGTCACTGACAGAGTAGGCAGTTTTTAGCATGAAGGTGTGGGAAATTAAAGTTCAAGAAAAAAAGGAATGAAAAGTGAATGGAAAACAAATCTCCAAAGGTTATTGAAGATGCTACTGAATCCAGACGAACAGGATTTCATCTCATGGAATTTTACGTTTGATAGCAGGGGTTCCTAAATTTACTTCAGTCAGCTACTGTCACAAGCAGCACTAAATAAGGAGCAGATAAACAGATATCACTTCCTCTCTCACTTTACCTCGAAACTTTCTGCTGCATAACCTCACTCCCTCCAACATAGGATGATAACACATGCCATTAGCTAGCTGCACATTTTAAGGTCTTGGGCCCTACTTGTACCTAGCCTTTCCATACCAGTCTTGGCCATACAACTTCATTCCAGCTATATAGGTCTCATTTCTTGCCAGGTTACTGCAGGTGTCGTCAATGCACCAGA
This sequence comes from Strix uralensis, assembly GCF_047716275.1. Taxonomy (NCBI): domain Eukaryota; kingdom Metazoa; phylum Chordata; class Aves; order Strigiformes; family Strigidae; genus Strix; species Strix uralensis. The sequence goes on from NC_134012.1 coordinate 40,981,329, forward strand.
ACATGTGTAGCAGATAGAAGCCTGTAGCCCAGATGCTTATGTCAACAAGGTGTTGTACAGCTGTACAACGGGGAAGCAGCTCCCACATCACCTGTATTATGCACTCTACAAGTGGGAAAGTATTTCTACAGATTTGCCTTGGACACTCAGAGAAAAATCCCCATTTACTTTACACGTTTCATTCCCATTGGCTTATAGAGACAAATTGGATTCATTACACAGCATTTCTGTCACGTCAGAAAGCTACCCTTAATTCTGCTTTAAAGTATTTAGATGGCCTTATCTAGCCTGCCTCTGCAAAATTCTTGCACGTCTTGAAACATTTTGCTCCATTGTTGCTGATGGTTTTACCAACAAATTTAACATTGAAATATGTTGCCTCTGCATCTCTTACAGACTCTAGGCAATATAAAACAACCTTTCTTTGTTTTTTTTTATTTACCACAATTTTAGTAGAAACACATTTTTCCACTGCAGAATCTTCTGAAGCTATATAGAATGGCAACTTTAACATTTTTTAAAACTTGCTATAAATTCAAATAAATCCCTACTGTTCTTATTAATAAGCATGTACTAAATATTGTACTAAATATTTAAAATATTTTCATACCCATAATGTTTACAGCCAGAGGGGTCTTCACATACTGTATCTTTCATTCTCAGTAATTCATTAGGAAAATGTTATGATACAAAGAGGAATCTGCCTGGACATTGTGAGCATTCACATTTCTTGTTTATTAAAACTGCTTAAACTGTGTGTTTATGAAAGGGTTATCACTGTAGGAAACTTGCAATGTAAGTTAAAGTATGTCATGGTAATAAGAAAAAAAAGTCTGAAGAAGTTTCTAACTGTTTCAGTTCCTGCTCAGCAGAACATCACCAAGTGGTTAATATACTCAGTTCATTTGATTAATTAGCTTCATAAATTAGTGCAAATTATCCTTTTATCTCTGTGGTATTAGCAGCTTTCTCTTTTGAACATGCACTCTGCCTGTAAAAATAGTGACTGCTTATTCAATAATTCTGCTCCTCACATAAAAATTCTTAACTGTAGTGACCAAAATAAAGAAATAACCATTAAAGTACTATTTTTACTCATGTTAGCATTGCAGAGACAGTAGCTAAAGGAAAGCAAGACAGATTCAACACATGCATTGTGAAGAATTAGTTTTATAAGGCAAATGCAAACCCAAAACCAAATCATTCCAAGAGGAAAAGAATTTCCTGTATTCTTCTTACAAAAGATAAGGAGATTGCCTAGCTATAACTGAAAGCACAGTTAGACCTACTGAAACTTTTATTAGTGGTAATTATGCTTGAGCTAGAAAGAATCTGACTCTGAAATTCAGAGACCAGTTGAGTTTGCTGAAGAAGCAGTTCAGAAATTCATCTTTGACATGTCATCTCTGCAAATATAATAGGGAATCACCAAGAGAAATAAACAAAGAATGTGACCTTATTTTAGCACTACATTTTTCACAGTACTATTGAAGTACATAGCAAAGGCTGCAACATTATGAAAAAGAAACAACCTACTCTTGCTGTAAGTATTCATTCACCTATCATGTCATCAACCAACTTCCTTCTTGCAAGCAGAAGTGAGCTGAATTGTTGAACAAGCATGGTGATGTTTTGGTTCATGCTACTTCTCCTGTTTGTCCCACTACAATCGAAATAATCACAGACCTGTTTACTGTGCTTCACATTTCTCTTTAAAACCTACTAGTACTGAAACCTCCACAGAGCACAACTTGCCCTTAATGGTCATGCAGGACGAGAATGGAAAATAATTTCTGACCAGATTTTTCTATCCTTTCATGGCCACCAAAAAGCCCCAAACAACCTAACTTGTCAGGTGATAGAATAACCCACACTTTCTTTTCATCATCCATTTTTATTCAATACAGTTATATGTAAAATATGAAAGAAAACAAATTTCACACTTTGTGGTGATGTAGGGACCTATCCTTTTTAAAAAAAAAACTACTGTCTTCACTCACACAACAGGGTGAAAGCAGTAAGAGTTTCTGACTCCTTTCAGATCAGAAAAAAAGGATTTGAAGGATATTTCTTAAGATCATATGTAACAATTTGTGCTTAAAATTACCTTTTTCATGAAGTTAGCTATAGGCTGTACCAGACTTATTTTCTGTTAGCATAGAGCACTCACTGTAGTGGACTTTGATCTACCTAATTCCTATCTGATCTACCTAATTTCTAAGAAACTGCCTGTTTACTGCAGGGCTGGTTTGACAGTTAGAATGAGCTGTTAACATTACATGAATACTTTCTGGGTGTCAAATGCAAGAGATTTCAACCAGAATATTTTGAGTAACACCTTTTCTCTTTGGTGTACAGGTTTGCTGAATTCCAAATTCAGTGTGCAACTCTCTTGTCTCCAAACTTGAAGGACACAGACGTGAACCTGAGAAGTTTAGAACTACACTGCCTGGGTTAATCATATGTTTTTAAATTTTAATGTGCCTGCTTTTGTCAGACAGGCATATTTTATAAACAAAGTTATACACGGATTTGGAAATCTACCATAAATTTACCATTTCATTATTATCCTTTTTTCTCTGTACCCTATTAATTAAATGACCTCTATCTGGTAACATTCTAGTATATTGGACATGTCTTCCTGATTACATATAAGCTGGTTTGTTGTGTTTTGTTTTGCTTATTTTCAATTACTAATCACTTCTTCCAGAAGTGCACTTAAAAGGAACTATACACCACTGGAAGAACACATCGATGTAAGTCTAATAATCTGAAAGAAAGGGGTAGAATAAGGACAAGAAAGGAGCGGGGAAGATTTTAAACAGAAACCCCAAACTTCCCCTACAAATCCAGTTGGATCGTAGGAAAATTCAGGTTGGAAGAGACCTCAGGAGGTCTCTAGCCCAAACTCCTGCTCAAAGCAGGGCTGGCTCTGAAGTCATATCAGGTTAAACAGGGCTGCTTCTAACTTGGTGTTAAAAACTTCTATGGATGGAGACTCCACAGCCTTTCTGCCCTCTATTCCAATGCCCTGCTGTCCTCAAAAGGAAACAATTTTCCCTTACATCCAGTCAGAACCTTTTTTTTTTTTTTTTCCAATTTATGCTTGTGGTTTCTCCTCCTGTCACCATGTACCACTATCAACAGCCTGGCTCCATCTTGCTAGCCCTCTGCTGAGCTTGTCCCTCTTTATCAATATCCTGTATTAGGGGGCAGAAAAACTGGACCTGTTATTCTTGATGTTGTCCCCATCGCTGTAGTGCTAAATACAGATCAATTCTAGGGATTCTCTGGAGTGATGCCCTCACCTCCACTGTCATGTCTCTTCTAGCCTTTATTTAAAATACCTGAAAAGCTCATAATGACAGCTCTTATTCACAGCTTTGCAGCGTAAGAGGCATTACATGCAGGTGCTCTGCCTGTAAAAATAGCCTTTCAAAGGATGGCAAAGGGCTCTGTCACCATAAATACATTTTAAAGAGACTTTTTTACTTTTTTTGGTCTGAATTCCTTGTTAGGAAAGGGAGCAGGTTCCACAAACACCCTACTACTGTAGAAGGGCTTGCTCCTCCATACTGCCTTTTTTTGCCCACCAACTGTAACATGGGATGAGCTTAGTGTGTAAGGCAGATGCTTCAAAAAGAAAAGGGCCTGTTCCAGATAGATCATCTTTACTGATAGCTAATCTCATGCTTACAGAATTTCTGCAACTTTTTAATATATGTTATAGTATTACAGAACTGATTCTTTCTTTCTTTCTTTCTTTCTTTCTTTCTTTCTCTTTCTTTCTTTCTTTCTTTCTTTCTTTCTTTCTTTCTTTCTTTCTTTTCTTTCTTTCTTTCTTTCTTTCTTTCTTTCTTTCTTTCTTTCTTTCTTTCTTTCTTTCTTTCTTTCTTTCTTTCTTTCTTTCTTTCTTTCTTTCTTTCTTTCTTTCTTTCTTTCTTTCTTTCTTTCTTTCTTTCTTTCTTTCTCTTTCTTTTCTTTCTTTCTTCCCCAACACCTCTCTACTCCCTTCAGTTTCTGTAGATCATGATTTTATATTCAGAATAAACCCTTAATACTAATCACTCAGAGAGATTTGCCAAGGCACCCTGGGGGCACTGATTCCCAACTCCCATTGAATTGCTAAGGGAATTTGGCACCAAACTCCTTCAGGTTCTTTTAAAAAAATGTCATTCTTAAATTAATATTGTGCAACTGGAAGTATTTGCTCTAAGTATTAAAAAAAAAAAAAATCTTTCCTGTTCTGCTAGTTTAATTTTCTAAACATTTCTTCTCACAGATTGACTCAATAGCCACATCAGGGTAAACCTAAGTGGAGTAAGAATAAGCTTCTCATTCAGTCACACAGTACACTCCTGCTTGATTGGAATGGATATTGTACATAATATGTCCCTGCAGATGTTTTCTCCAGTGGGGCACATTGAATTTCATTTAAATGCCAAGGCTCAAAATCTAAACCAATGTGACTTTAACAAAAAATCTGATGAGGAATTTGATGAGAAAATGGCAAGAATTCCTGTGGCATTTGGGTAACAATTTCAAGCCTTCGTTTTAATAGAATAAACAGGATCATATTTCATTCAAATCTGGCAATGAGATGAGCTTTGGGTATTACATTGATATAAACCAATAAAGAATTTGCAAATTTGAAGCACTAATTAACAGACACAATATTAAATGAAAAAAGTTTGCTCGAGGGGCAAATATATTTTGAAGACTTTAAACTTTTATTAAAAGACAATTTTGAATAGCTTCTTCTGCATTTGACTATTAGTTTCAGAGAGGGGGATTCTTGTGTTTTTAAACTAGCATGTTTAATATTGTTGGAATATAAATGAATAAAATAACAGTTTCACTTCTTCCTTCCTGAAATAATAACTCAACGTCATGTCACTTCAAGAGAAAAGAAAAATACCTCATACGTTGAACCTACATAGCTGAGAGCTGTGCAAGAGGATGTTAGTATTTTATTATCTACATTGAACTCCAATGCTATTTGTATTAAATTATTTTTTTTAAGTCTTACAGTGCTGAATGGAAAAGCACTCATATTTAGAACCTGACTGCACTATTGCAAAAGTCCTAGTAAAAATGTATAAACAAAAGAAACCAAACAATTTGAAAGTTTTGGTTTACCGGTCACATACGTACCATAGTAAGAGGATTTTCTCTACCTAATTGCAATGCTGCACATAGTAGCCTTCTTGATACTACAATATCTAAGACTTATGTATCTAAGGGCTCATACTTCAGAAAATGGGAATGTCAGCTAGTGTATTAAGGAATGAAAAATCTATGAGACCGACCTTCACATAGGATATTAGAGGCTGTTTTTAGAAACAAGTGGTTATTTCATCTTAAGCATAATACCATCAAAATCTGCCAGTGATAAAGTCACCTGCTCTGACAACTCAGCAGCTGTGCTGCACTTAAAAGCTGTCACATATTTAATTCATTAGCAAGCCACCTATCTTCTTGTTTCAAGAAATTAAGGATTTTTTTACTTCTAAATGTAAGGTACCATTTCCTCTTTTACACTCTATATGATTATTGTGCATGCGCATCTAATCCTACAATGGCAGGTCCATGCTCCCTTGTACCTTATCTTAGGTGATGCCTCCATTTTTAATAATCACTCTTATTTTTCTTGTCTTAATACAGTTGACAGTGGTACCTGTTCTTTCTTTTTTATTTAAAGGAAAATTATGAGGTAAGTGTTTAGAAAGGTAATTGATCTGTAGTTTAGAGATAAAAGGCCTGATCTTTCCTTCTGATACTGAATGCACATCAAAGTCAAGTTGAAGCACTTCACATGCACTGCTTAATGAAAACTTGTAGAAAATGGAATATAAAAAAATCCATTAGCCATAAAAATAAATGACAGGGAGTTCTGCAACCTATTCACTGAAGATTTGTGCATCACTTGGGTTGAAATTTATACAATTTACACACAGACCTGCAATAGCGCCTAAGTTTTATGAACACCTGATTCACAAAACTCCACATGTAGAGTGTGTAATCTGTATGCCAACTCTGCACCTGAAGAATGCCCAGAATAATTTGGGGCTATGATCCAAAATGTGGAAGCCTGTTGTGGTGGTTTAGCCCCTGCCGGGGTCTGAGACCACGCGGCCGCTGCCCCTCCCCCACAAAGGGAGTGAAAATACAAAGCCCCAAGACTGAAATAAGGAAAGGTTTAATACAGCAGTGCAATAGCAACACAACAAACCACAACAATAACAGTAATACTGATAGCAATGAACAGAGCAAAATAGCTACCAAATACAGCAGTTTGAAGCACGATGTACAAAACCACGAGTGCACCGCGCTCCCACGCCAGGAAAATGTGACCTGCCAGGATGTGACGTCCGTCCGCATGGTATCTGAATAACCCGGCTAGAGCTCCCCCCCACTGCTGGGGAAACTTAACCCTATCCTGGTTAAACCAGGACACCTGTATATTTTTAAAGGGCAGACACAGAAAGCCCACACAAAAACAAACACAAAGTCTGAAGGCAGAATGAAATCTGTTTCTTCCTCTCATATCTCAGGAGTACAGGACATACCCCACATTAGACTGGCAGTCAATGTGTGAGAATTCACAAGCAGAGCATCCATGCTTCCTCATGCTTCTATCCCAACTTTACAGCCTGTTCAAAAACAGGTATATAAAAGGCATAAAAGGCCTGTGGATAGGAATGTACATCCTCCATGGCAGAAGTCAGAGTAGAAGGCCAGGTCAACACAGATATGATCTGGATGGGGGAAGTAAAAGCGGGTCTCTGTCCCATGTGTCATGCTGGGTGTGATCACACATGCTCCAAGACATGTGGAGAGCAGGACAGTCCCCTTAACCCTCTTCCTAAAACCATGCCCATGTAAGCCCACCACAACAAAGTTGGTTATATTCCACTGTTAACACACATTATTTATTTTATTAGAAAAAGAATGTGATGCAAACAAATGCTTCAGAAGCAGAGTGAAATATAAAGGCTGTTGGGCTTGCCTCCTGTGCAGCTCTTCCACAATAACAATGAGCTATTAGAGAAATTACCTAATCACAAACCAAGGGAAGAAGTTTTAGGTATAGAGAGCAATTACAATATGGACAAGTAAACAAATGGATGCAGTAAGCTAGAGTGGAATATTGCAGCACTACAGCTTCTCTTTGCTAATTCCCCCACTGGTTCCACATTACTAAGGAGTACGTTATCTCACATTTACCATGAGTGAAGAGAAATCAAGCCTGCAGTTGCCACTGTAGTGCTGTCAGTTCATGTTTTTGCTTTATGGACACAGTTACTTGTTTGCCCACTCATCTCATTACAGAATTAAATAACAGATAATTTTCGTATTAAAAGAAAATTATGTATTAAAAGCTATCTACTTCATATCCTTCTATGGCCCTCACTGCACTGCACTGGTGAATGCAATTTTCCAAGGAAATCTATCATAGCTCAGATATTTCATATAGTTATTGATCTGTAAGTGAAAGTATATATGAATAAACACATTTGCACCTGTAGCTGCCAAACTATAAGACATTTCTGAAGAACTGATGAAAGGATCGAAGTACACTTATTGAATCTACAATGCAATGCTGAATCACTTAAAATACTACAGGAATGAGTGAAGTATCATGAACTGGAAGAAATAATTCAGCCTGCACACTGAGGGTCTCTAAGTGGCACAGGAGTAGAGATGGAATACAGCTAGTAGTGTCATGGGCTGCTCAGCAAAAATGTTAGTGACCACAAAAGCAAGTAAGATATTCTCTATGCTGAGACAGGACGAGAGAACAATACTGAAAATACTAGCTCATTATCCAGATCATCCCTTTGTTATCCAGGGAAACAGTGAGGTGAGATTGCCCCCATAGAGCAAAATCAGACATTATGAAATAGAAAATGAACTTTTAATGAGGAGGAGAAAAGCTAGCAATGCTGAAGTACAGAGATCCCAAATCAAGCCCAGTCAAACCAAGCAAAACCACAAAACACAACTGTGTAAACTCAGCTGTAGCGTATCCAGGCTCAAGTCAGTTCAGGCAGAGCATTCACGGTTAACACAAAAATTTCAATAATACAGCTGGAGAACGTAACTGTAGAATATAACACTGATCACAAATTTGAGTCGTTAATAGTAAGTGCAACTTTTTAAATTCCATTTCATTACAAAAAAAAAAAAAAAAGGAACTTTAGCATAGCAGAGGAAAAACATGTATTTGTGAAGCAATTTCCAACAAATATATCTGTAAATATTAGGTCTTTCCAAATTAAAGCTGCAATAATTAAGAGGGAATGACACCTCGTCTACACTACATCCACTCCTAGGTACCGTTCCACATAATACACAGCTTGAACTACATCAGGAAAAAATTTAAAAGGCAGAAGTTTTAAGATCACAAAACAATATTTTAAAGGTAAATAAATAAACACTTTGTGGAATTTACTGCTGCGTATAATCAGCTAGGTTGAGAGTTTGGCAGGCCTAAAAAAATGGAACATTTATGTGAAGAAGGATAACTTCCACAACTACGATAAGGTCTAGATCCTGCAAAGTGACACCTACTTTGCAATGTCAATAGGAAAATGAAGATTTTATGAGGGTATATAAGTGTCTGCAAGATTCAGGTCTCAGATAAGATACAATATACCAGTGCTATCAATTCTCATGTACTTTTCTGGATTAAGGGAGACCTGTTTCCTAAACCGAGTTCTATCAGTTCACGCTTTTCACTTCGATTACAATACCTTTAGCCTGTTCTGAAAACAGCCAAACCAGATGAACCGTAAGTATAGCATAAAAGGCCCTGAAACCTCAATCTCAGCAATTCACCAGAGACATGTCTTAGCTGAACAAAACAAAGCACTTTAAATCTGGCAGAATTTACTGACAACTACTGAAACCAGCACTGCTGAAATCGACCAGTCAGCCCAAGAAGCAGTTGTGTTTGTTAGCCAGAGCCACCCTTCCCTGCATTACAGCCAAGTTAATAAAATATCTAAATGCTTATATTAGAAGTCTTTAATATTTCTGAACATGGTATCCTAAATAGGAACAGTCCCAAGAAAGCCGTAGAGGAAAAGGTCAAATGTCATTGTGTATTTTTGCAAAAAAATGCTTCAGGCTGTTGAAACATTTAAGATTCTTCAGTAATTTGAATCTGGCGAAACAAGGGCACTATGCATAATTCTTCTTTAAATATACAGCTTCAGCAAAACACTACTCTAATTTACTTTCCCAAAGTAGCTTACTTTGAATAGGAAGGTTTTGCTGTAAAAGAATAATCTATTACCAGTAATTCATACTTTCTTAAAATTCTCCATTTCTGAGATGTTGGCAGAGATTTTTAGGAAATACATCTAAGAAAGCGATTCAGTAGCATGGCAGTTGACCATCTTCAATAGGAGTTAGGCTCTTTCCAATAGTCATTCCAATAAGAAAAGCACACTACTGGAATCATCTCAATCTAAACAGCACAAGCATGCACAGCTTCCCACAGGCAGGCAGCAGGATTTGCACAAGAAGACAAAAGAAGAGGCAAGTGTTCAACAAATTCTGGAGATTAAGAAAATTGTGCTTATTTTAAATTTTCAATAGCAGCAGATGAGAACCAGGTCAGGCTATTCAATCACAGTTCAGAAAATAAATTGCTTAATTTTCAAAAGCTTTCAGTATTAATTTAACTCTGCTCTCACTGAAGTCAGTGGGAACTGCTAACAGGTTTCATCATGAGAGTCAGACAAGCCTCAAGCAATTTTAGAAATCTGATCTTCAAACTCTGCCACCTTGGTCATTGCTCAATATATATTATATTCAAGTACACATGTACACAGTGTTTCTTGCCTTCTCTTCCTTTCTCCCAAAACACACATATGAATGCACTCACAAACACTACAACTGAAATGAAAATTTGAAGTACTCATGCGATTTCTATCTGTATGAATTTCTCCCATTCAGGAAAAACAAATACAAAACAAAAAGAAAAAAAACCCAATGTGAAGAACAGTACACCAGTTTCAACCACTTTGTGGGTAAATCCAGCAAACTTGGTAATTATGGATTTCAGAAAGCACATCTTTTAAGCTCTGCATATATATCTGTCTCATAACATTGTTCATAGGTTCACAACTTGGAACATAGCCTTTCAATAACCCAAAAGAATATGTCTGTTGTTTTAAAACAGTTACAGTGCCTATTAAGCTGCCAGGACAGGTAAGCAGTTACATTTATAGATTCCACCACTGCTGCTGGGGTAAGACAGAATGTTTAGAATGAAGTTCCTATCATGACTGCCCACTGACTTGTCTTATGGAATAAAAAAAATCTATTCTCCTCCATGCTGGGATCCATGCTCAGCTCTCTGAATATGAAAAGACATCAACAAAATTCTACATAAGTGTATCACAAGGGTTTCTGAGAAAAGGAAAATTCTGCGTGTAACAAGCAGGCACTTCTGTGAAAAATCCAAAATAGCCATCTCCACAGGATGCTATTGCTAGAGAATGAAGCTATTGCCCTATTACAATCCCTCACAGAAAAAGTGGCTTAAAAAAATCATACATCCCAGGCAATAAGTAGCTACTGACCTCTCAATGCAAATCTTTCAACCTCTCAACTCTTTCAAAACTCATAATACTTAGAGATATGTAGAGCTCCACTTGCCAAATAGTCCCTAGACCCTTTTTCCAGGGTCTGCATTTCAGAATACAAGCTTCCGAGAATGTGACCCCTCTCTGTCTCTTTTCTGTACGGTCACAGTCCTTGGGCAGTCATCATCTCTCTGTCCCCTTCCCTATTACCCTCTGGAATAGCACCACTCAGAATTGCTGCTCTTGTCATTGAGACCCTTGCTAGACCACCAGACTCCCCTACAGCATACACACTGACTTTCCATACATCCATGTCTCCCCCAGTTTTGAGGTTACTCATTCACATGTAATAGCAAAGCTAGCAAACATGAAGGTTTTGACAAGATTTCCACATACAGTTATTTCTGGGAGAGCAGAAGAGCCTCATATACAAATATACATATATAGATATACACCCATGCGTGTGCATGCACACCCACATACACACAAAGACATTAAAAATCCTTATCCATTTCCCTTTTCTGAACCTCTTTCTGGGCTCAGGTCTCATGGGTCAGTTCTCTCTCAGATACATACTTTTGAGTAGCTAACAATTTTTCTTTAACAGTTCACATTCATTTTTTGAAATATGTTTTTCCCTTTTCCCCTCCAAATCAGTTGCTTGCCCATGGCAGGCTGTACAATGAGTTTCCTTCCTCATACCTTTCCAGTTAAAGTCACTCATTTCCTCACTAAGCATCCTTTAAAATGGTTTCTATAATATTTTTCTTTATAACCCCCAGCCATCTTTCCGCTAGTGTCCTTACAAGGGCCTCAAACAGTCTCCAGCACATAAATGGAAAACCAATCAGGATTCATATATGTTATATACACAGATTATGCAAGCAATTTTTCAGTAATAATTTTCCAGTAATACTTTACTGTTCACAGTTTCTTTCGGTTACCTTTACTTTGCACAGAAAATGGTTCAATGAAACTCAGCCCTGTGACTACGTGCACATGTCCGGGTGCTGCCAGACTCCACTGTCAGACTACAGCATTCGAAGTAAAACCTGAAGTAAATGTAAGCAGTTTTCAAGTTTCTCCAGAGCCGTCATTTGTGTGACAGAACCTTTTATGTTAACTCCCAGACATTTCTACCAAGCCTTTAACATTGATTTTGCTTACACGGGCAATATCCTGTTAAAGCCAGCAAAAGGAAGAGAATCAAAAGACCCTCTCTACACAGACTAAGCTTTGATTAATCCTGGGTAGTTCTTCAGAGGTTAGAAACTCAGCCAAACATGTGACTTTGAAATCAGAATTGTACAACAAGATTAAAAAAGAGGCATGCTATGCTAATAAGAGAAAAGAGAAGATGTTTGAAAAGATACAGTGGGGTTTTTTTAAGGTCTAAAACATCAGTTTCACTTAGGATTTCAGAGGTCAATATATCATAGTATGGGGGATAAATTCAATTTATTGCTAAGTCCAATTGGAGTTTAAAACACTTACATAGACAATTTTTGATGCTGGATATCATATTTGAGGTAGGTAAATTAGTCATCATACTATGGATAAGTAAACTGAGGCACAGAAGTTCATGTTCTTGGCTGAAATCACACAGTATTAAGCAAAGCCTACTTTAAAAAACATAAAGTACTTAGAAATTATTGTTGATGAAAATCAAGTACCTAATTATAATCAAGTAGTAACAAGTTAAGCTATCACATGAGAGTAAAAATGAGAAACACACTGAAACCTGCAGGCTTGTTTTCTGGGTGCAATATATATGGGCTTGGAGTGCTTTCCAAATTATAAACTGCCATTAAAGCATTATCTAAAATCAGGAAATACATCTTACAGTATATTATTTGCCCAGTGCAGTCATCCTGTCCTATGAAATAAGGATACATCCTTATCTACATACTGTCACGTCACCATGCTTTTCCACCAGTTTAAGCAAAACTTCATAATGAAATCTAGCAAGTCTTTAAAACTATTATACAATGTTTAGTCTTCAAACATCAACTTTCACTATGAGCCCAATCCTGTATGGTGTTGAATGCCCTCAGTTGCCATTTGACATTTACTTTGGCTTAAAAACTCAAAAAATTGATTACAATATCACATTTGACTGAAAAATGCCTCAGGACAAGTCATAAATTTATTTAGGATAAATAAGAGCAAAAGGAAAAAAGCAAAAAGATAACTGAAAATCAGTGTAGCTTTCAACACGTTGGGCGCTAGCACTCTCTTTCATTTCACTGCACTGATGGAAAATGGCCTAAGAAAAAAAAAGGAAGACAATATGAGTCTTTCAGTTGAAAGTTCCATACTACATAGTCATTTGTTTCCTTCTGAGATTGCTAGACTGACAACAAAATCTCTTAAGTTGGTAAATATTAAGGGAAAGGAAGAATGTCATTTTTTTCTTTGACAGTTGTATAATATCTAGGCATAAAGGGAACAGTGGACACCGATATTTTTCATGACAAACTGTATGAACAGTGGAGAAGTCACACGTCTTTAATGCAAAGTAAAAAAAAAAGCTAGGTTATTTAGGAGTGCCAGAAAGTGTAGTTCTCTTACTTCGAAAAGGGTGTTTGCACATACTATGAACACGATTCATCCAACTACATTACATCACTACATGTAAGAAAATCTAGCAGGAGTACTTCAGCGAACATGACATCAACATTCTTCTCCTCTTTTGGTCCTGAATGTGTCATTATTTCTACAGACCAGAATAATTAAGTATTACAAACAAAGCATGTTTACATTCTAATACAATGAAATGGAAAAGAAGTCTCAGAAAGCTCATCCATTAAAAAAAACAGAGTACAGGTTAATTAATTTTCAAGGCTAAAAGGCATCATTAGATGATTTTATCTGACCTCTTACATAACACAAACCTTAAAATGTCAGCCGGTTCTCCTTACACTAAGTCAAATGACAAAATACCACTGCCTGACTGCGCATCTGCTCCGCCTTCCTCAGAACTGAACTTCCATAGATGTATAGAAAAATGTGTGCAACCAAAATGGGAAAATGAAAGGTTTTAATCTAAAACAGTACCATCTCCTCCTCTTACAGGAAAACACCATTTGTTTGGTACAAGTAGTTATTTTGCAGCCAGCACTAACTAGATGACTTATTATTGTAGACTGTCCAATTTCTCATCCAAAACTGCAAGTGGTATCCAACAGATACTGAGAGCCCAAGGGTACAAGAATTAGAGCTGTAGTGTCTCTAGCTCAATGATTCTTGTTATGCAGTATTTGGGGTTTGCTCCATTACAGAGAAACAGGTTTACCGCAACTTGTGGACATTCATTCAAGCTTCAAGCAGCAGATAAGTCAGCCCAACCGATGATCCATTACAGTATTTATTATACTAACAGAATGATCTTTCAGTTATTGTTCATGTGGATTTACTGACAGGAGAAGAGTAAAGAACGAAAAGCAGTGACAGGAGAACAAAGCTGACAAAAGGCCTGAAAGCAAATGTTGCCTTATGTTAATCATGAGGCCATAAATACGTGAGTATTTCTGGCTGGAGCAACTTTTACTGGTTAGCAAAAAGAGGATTTTAAGATTTTTCCTCTTTCTCCATACTAAGTTTCACCACTAATCTAACTTCAGAATTTCAAGACTGGTAACTTCCGTGGATAGGCTTGGCTCCTGCCAAACTGACCTTATACTGATGCCCAGCAAATACCTACGCTGTTTAGTGGCTGAGAAGTGGGAGGAATCAAACGTCAAAAAAACAACAGGTCATGTACAGTTTTCAGTACAAAAACCTCTAGCTAATGTATCTGTTAATTGAAGAGAAGGGTTTGAGACATGATTTTCTAAGGACCATTCAAATGCTCAACATGTTTTCCACGTTGCATATACTCAAGTACCTGTTTTATATTTATTATTTGATGTCAAAAGTGGACTGTTTTGAAATGCACCCTGATTATATGAATAGTAAATATGATTCATGAAACTGATTCAAAAATCTATAATTAGGATGCAGCGGAGTTAACTATTATTATTTTTTAAAACTCTTAAGGATAAAATGCTGATAGAGTTCTGTTAGCAAAATAGTTATTGAGGAATAAAGAAGCTATGAGGACTGACATAAATCAATTCAAGAACAGTAGTAATGGTAGGGAGTTTTAAGAATTACACTTTAACTGCATTAGAGAATTTTGAACAAACAAAAGAAGAATTAAAAGGTTTTTTTCAAAATGCAGCATAACTCAGCTCTTTTAGCACTTCTACAATAAGCAGTGTTGAAAGCTAACTTTCCCTTTTAGTATGACAGGTAGAATTGTCACTTAGACCATCAAGCCATTAAACCAGTTTTTAAAAAGTATTTTGTAGATTCTGTAACACTAGCATTCTAGAGAATTTTCCAGTGCCTTTTCAATCAAGAAAATCTGGCTAAAATTGCACTATCTGACCTTCTGATTAATGACCGTGCCTCTTGCCTGTCATACTAACACAGAGTTTGGGGAATAGTTAGGATTCATCTGGAAGCAATATAATTTCTGCCTTTGTCTTTCTTTTCTGGACACTAATGGCTTTTAGTCAGTCCTCTTCACTCAATGTATGACACATGCAGCCATTCTATTTTAGTTGTCCATTATCTTCAACCATTACGACACGAACAAAGCAACTTCTTAAAGAAGTTGAGTTCAGCTATATGTATTAAATTTCTACAAATCCTTTGCTTATAAGGTGATGAATTGAAAATTATCACTAATGTTTATCTGAGTGCAACAGTATCTATTACTAATTTAAAGAGGCTGCTTAAACAAAAATAAAAGGTCACAAGGCCTGTGGATTCAATGTTAGTGTTATTGTTCAGTTTCTCTATTGATTTCTGTCTGATGATTATTTTTCTACAAGTCATCTACATTTTTAAGCAAGAACTGGGAAAAAAAAGCAACAACCAGAAAGCTAAAGTTGGTGTTGTGAAGTCTAAGACCTGAGCATGGTACTTGACATTGCTTCCTCAAGATCATGCAAAGTACAGACTAGAGATAGCACTTGTAAGCAGAAAGTAATATGTACATTTCTATGGATACTTACAGGACCACTGATAAAAACTACTAGGGGAAATAGATTCTATCAGGAAAAGTGACACCTGTAGTCCTAGAAGCTTTTTAAATAATATTTCTGGTCTTTAAATATTTATCACTGAGCTGCAAATAAAACACCTGTAATATCCTGTGGAAATAACAGGCATTGGATGGCTTTAAGAAATATGTTTGACTGTATTAACATTTTACTCAGTTGTACCAACCTGACATCTGGTCAATGTCTGTATTAAGGCTGCATTACAAAGCATTTCAATTCCATTTTTATTTCTCATACTGTTTTAAACAAGAAATCTCCCATTTCTCATTATTAGGACACCAATGGGATAGGAAGTCTCTAGGTATTGTTGAGAGGTTTGAGAAGCTCAACTATTCTTGTTGGAGCTTCTCTAGCCAGGCAACACAGTAAGGTTCCATTTGAATTTAGGTGTCATTTAGGTCTACGTGGCAAAGATGCTTTATTCTGACTCAACTGTATTTTTGTATGATTGGGCTCTGGTTGAAGTTGGTTGAAGTGAACAGCAATTTGCCTCTTCCCCTAGCCAAATTTTCCCAGGAGCAGCCATGCCTGTGAAATGATACTTGTAGCCATGCTTTTCTGTTCCCCAATGACAGGATGTTCTATCCTAAGCGGTGGGCACACACACAGAGCCTAAAAATAAATGGGGCATGTTTATCTTCCACCTGAAGCTGGATTTTACATTGGGTTTTTAGGACACAGTGGTTTGTACTACCTGGTACTTCCAGATGTACCTGAGCCACCTTCTTTAGTTTTTTACCTTGGACCAAACCAGGAGTAATGAGGCAGCTATGCTCTAGTCTCCATGACATCTTTTCTTCCATTCCCGAAAGCCTAAAAACATCAAAGACCTCATTTCAGCTGAGTGAATCTGCAAGACAATGAACAAAACAAACTTTGCTCATAAATAATATGAAAACTTGACAACAAGAAAGTATTTTACCGATCTGAACTATCCAGCCATACTGCAGTATCCCAAATAGAAGAGGCACCTTTCATTAAGGCACTAAAACTACTTTTCATACAGTGTGCTTTTAAACTTCTGTGCTGGGTTTGTGTGTGTGGTGGGGTTTTTGGTAGCAGGGGAGAGGGCTACAGTGGTGGCCCCTGTGAGAAGCTTCTCAAAGCTCCCCCGGCTCCAAGTTGGACACACCTCTGTGCCAAGGCCGAGACAATTAGCGATGGTGGCTGCGCCTCTGTGATAATATATTTAAGAAGGGGAACCTGGGAGGAGGAGTTGGAGTTGTAAGAAGTTGCAAGGAGGACACCTATGTGAACACTGAGGTCAGTGGAAGAAAGGAGGAGGAAACGGGGGAAGGTGCGCCAGAGCAGAGACCCACCCTGTATCCCATTGTGAGACAGCTGGGCCCCCCTCCTGCCACCCATGGAGGTCACCAGTGGGGCAGATGCCCACCTGCAGCCTGTGGAGGACCCATGCCAGAGCAGGCGACTGCATCCGAAGAAGGCCAGGACTTTTTGAGAAGAAGCCCCTGCTGTTGTAGTTTGGTGCTGGGAGACTGCAACATGCGAGACGGACCCACACCAGAGCAGCTCAGGAAATTCTGCAGCCCATGGGAAGGACTCACATCGGAGAAAGTTTGTGGAGTATTGTCTCCTGTGAGAGGGACACCACACTGGAGCAAGGGAAGAGTGCAAGGAGTCCTCCTCCTGAGGAGGAAGGAGCAGCAAGACTGACTGAACCCCCCATTCCCTGCCCCCCCTACGTTGCTGTGGGGAAGGAGGTAGAGAAATTGGGAGCAAAGCTGAGCCAGGGAAGAAGAGAAGGATGGGAGGAAGGTGTTCTTAAGATGTGGTAATGCTTCTCACTGTCCTGCTCTGTCTGTTAAGTGTTGTTGTTAGCGTTTGAATTAAACTGATGTTCTTTTTCTCCCCCTAATGAGTCTGTCTTTTGCCTGTGACTGTAATGGGTCAATCAACCCATGCTATACCTTCTCTCAATTCCTGAACCTTTCACTTTATTTTCTCTTTCCCATTCCTGAGGGGGAAAGAGTGAGCGAGCAGCTGTGTGGTGCTCAGTTGCCCTCCAGGCTCAAACCACTACAACTCCTATCAGTCTCAAACCACAAACCTGCTGCACTTGAAACAGAATGATTCTCCACTACTCTCTCTATCAGACAACAAGCAACATTCAAAAGATGCCTCATTTCAGAAGAAGACTAAACTTATATGTAGCAACTTTTGTGTTGTGCTGTGGAGCAGTTTGCTAACAACTGGCTACGTGAGAAAGGGCACAGCACCGAGGAACTGCTGACAACGGCGACGTGATGGGAGAATACCGAAAAGTATCAAAGAAGAACAAAGAACAGAAGCAGGACTATGTAGAAGGCCTTGCAGAAATCATAAGGGGAGAGATTGGTATTTAACCTTAGCAACCAAAGTATCTAACCTTAGCAACCTATAAGGAGCTTGCTTTTTGCAATATGTATGAACTAATTATTGTGGATATAAAAGAAGTGTGAGTACTAATAAAGTTGAGCCTTTGTGCATTAAATGATGGCTGGGCTCCCTCTGCGTTCTTTCAACAAATGGTGACCGCGACGTGATACGTGCCAAAGGGCGTATCAGGCACCACGAAGGATAAAGACCAGAGAAAGTGGTTCAGGTCCTTAAGCAGCGAGGACGGCGAAAGGCGACTAAAAAGGCCCGCGCCCAGGGTGTCATAAGAGGTGAGCCCTGCTGATACGTGCTGCCGAGACCTGGAAAGGCTGCAACGGAAAAATTCAGGTATGGACAGGCAAGCAGCATATGATTTATTTGCATCCTGGCTGACACAACGCCGGGTTGAGGGAATAGATGTAAAAAAGGATCTTCAGGGGCTTTTAGCTTATGGGGTAGAGCAAGGTTGTTTTATTAATCCACATACAGTTCATGAGTTATCGGAATGGCAAAAATTTGGAGATAAGTTATGGGAATTAACATTGAATGATGATAAGACAGCAAAAAAGTTGGGAAAGTTATGGAGGGTGGTTCATAATGAATTGCTAAGGTATCAGGCTGAAAAAAGAGCTGCGCAGAGCGCAATTGCGGCAAAAGAGAAAAACACCAGATATGGGGAGGAGGAAACTAGGTGGCCATTACCGCCTACGTTTCGTGAGCTTGTTTTACCACCTTTACGTTCCGAAGAGACGGGACAGGAAAGCTCAGAACGAGTTCTCCCTACCGCTCCCCTCGCTTCTGCCCTGAGTAGCCCTGACGCATCCAGCCAGACTGTGACGCCGGAAAGCGAGAATTCTACTCCTGGCTCAGAAGATGGGCTGGGGATAGAGATCGCTAAAGAAAGGTGTTGGGCTTGGAATGCATTGGCACGAGAGGGGTTAGAAAAAGGGGATGAGGAGATGACTCAGATGGCGACAGCAATGGCTTTTCCAGTTCAGTTTCAGCCGAACCCAGCTGGTGGACTAAATGCTACTGTTACGGCATTAGATTGGAAGCTTTTATCACAATTGCGCTCTACAGTGAGTTCTTATGGTGTTACTGGTGAACCGACTCGTCAAATGTTAGATTATCTCTGGAGCACTCAACTTCTTTTGCCTGCAGATTGTCGAGGTATAGCAAAGTTAATTTTCTCTCCTAGTCAGTGGTTGTTGTTTAATGCGCATTGGCAAGCGAGAGTGTTAGAATCGATAGCGGTACAGCGGCAAGCAGGAGATCCATTACAAGGGGTTACAATGGATGAATTAATGGGGTTAGGACCTTATGCTAGAGTAGAAGCTCAAGCACTGCTCGGTCCGGATAAAGTGAGAGAGGCAATGAGGTTAGTGAGAGAAGCTATAGAGCAAGTGAAAGAGCCAGGCGGAGTTCCAATGTATATGGGAATTAAGCAAGGGAGAGAAGAGACTTTGGGCAGTTTTGTAGATAAGTTGGTGAATGCAATTGAAAGAGCAAAAGTACCTATCTACATGCAGGGTGCTCTCTTAAAACAATGTATTTCACAAAATGGCAATCCTGCTACAAAGAGTTTATTGAATACATTAAGGGCACATTGGACTGTAGAGGAGGCACTTGAAAAGGCGTCCTCGATACCCACTGGACCTCAGGCTTTTCTTGTAGAGGCAATAAAGAAATTAGGGGAAGGAATGAAAGAACAGGCTCAGGCTACTCAAAGTCAGGTTATGGCAGCCCTTGCGCCTCTCCAGACTTCAGCAGCAACAGCAGTTAAAGTGCAAACACCTCAAAAGGGGCAGCTGCGGTGTTACCGATGCGGAGCTCCAGGGCATGTACGAAAGAGTTGTACAGCCAGAAATGTATGGTGTCAAACTTGCCGATCCAACTCCCAGAATGAGGTGGCTTGCTGCAGACGGTCGGGAAACTCCACACGGAGCGCGTTCGCCGGCCGCCGCGCAACGACCAAAATTGCAGCCGCAGCGCAGTCCTTCAACCCGCCACCCGGGGAAGTCTCGGGTTGGACCTGGCAGCAGCAGTAGATGTTATCCTGTTAACAAATAATCCTCAAACAATATCTACGAATGTAAGAGGACCTATCATCATTAATGGGAGAGCCATGGGAGCTTTATTATTAGGAAGATCATCGGCATCACAATGTGGACTATTTGTTTTACCGGGAGTTATCGATGCAGATTATGAAGGTGAAATCTATATTATGGCATATACACTGAATCCACCAGTAAAGATTGCACAGGGACAACGGATTGCACAGCTGGTACCTCTGCCACAAGTGACTCAAACAATACGACCAGTAACTGAGGAGAGTCGTGGAAATAAAGGCTTCGGATCCACAGGAAGCCTGACCCTGCTAACACTGGATCTGAGTACGAGACCCAGAAAGACTGTTCACCTGTCATTTCAAGGTAACGCAATAACTGTGGAAGGGTTGTTAGACACAGGCGCAGATTCCAGCATACTGTCGCCTTCTTCTTGGCCACAAGGCTGGCCGTTACAAGAGCATACCACTACCATCACTGGCGTGGGTGGTTTAACTTTAGCTAATCGAACGCCGCCCCTGCAGTTAACAATTGAAGGACAAACAGTCACAGCGGTGCTTGCTGTAGTGCAATTACCTCCAGGGGTAAACTGTTTAATTGGAAGAGATGTGTTAGCACAAATGGGAATAGTTTTGACAAACGATCACCATTTATCCTAATGGCCATTGCTTGGACTTTCCCGATCCCTATAACTTGGACATCTGACGATCCAATATGGGTAAAGCAGTGGCCACTAAAAAGGGAAAGTCTTGAGCAAGCACACTTGCTAGTACAAGAACAATATCAGCAAAGACATTTAAGATTATCTACTAGTCCTTGGAATACTCCGATATTTGTCATAAAAAAGAAATCAGGCAAATATCGACTTTTGCATGACCTTAGAGAAGTAAACAAACAAATGGAGCCAATGGGGGCTTTACAACCAGGTATGCCGAATCCAGCTATGTTACCTTATGAATGGCCTATATTGATTGTGGACTTAAAAGATTGTTTCTTTACGATTCCGCTTCATGAAAAGGACATGCGCCGATTTGCTTTCACTTTACCGGCAATAAATAGAGAAGGGCCAGATCAACGGTTTGAATGGACAGTTTTACCGCAAGGAATGAGAAATAGTCCAACTTTATGTCAGATTTTTGTAGATGCAGCCTTACAGCCATTACGTCAAAAATGGACTAATGTTATAATTTATCACTATATGGATGATATATTATTTGCACAGAAAGAACCATTTACAGAAGCACAGATAAAAGAAATTGTAAACACCCTTGCAAAGCAAAGATTGGTAATTGCGCCAGAAAAGATACAAAAAACAGCTCCATGGAAGTATTTGGGATTGTCTTTGATGAAACAAATAGTAGCACCACAAAAATTGACAATTAATCCTGAAATTTCAACACTGCATGATGCTCAAAAGCTATTAGGAGATTTACAATGGCTAAAACCTATTGTGGGTATCCCAAACGAGCTTTTACAACAATTACGACCCCTGCTAAAAGGAAATGACCCTGCACAGGTGGTGTCTTTATCAGCAGACCAGAAACGAGTGTTACAACAGATTATGGACCGTATTACTTCTGGACAAGTGCGTCGGAGAGACGCTGAGCTCCCCCTGGACATACTTGTGTGGATGGGTTCACAGCATTTGCTCGGAGCTATTACACAGTCTAAAAAGAAAACGGGGGAGACATGGGTGCTAGAATGGATCACGCCAGCATTACAACAATCAAAATCTCTACTTCAAAAAATTGAGGCACTAGCAAATTTAGTAAAGAAAGGTCGTGTGCGAGTTATTCAAATAAGTGGAAGAGAACCTCAATTCATATACTGGCCAATGCAGAAGGAAACCATGCAGTGGTACCTGGCAAATAGCACAGCATTGCAGGAAGCCATGTTAAATGGGCCAATGATGTTGTCAACTGATCAATTATCTATGGAACCTTTGAGATGGTTAGGACAATTACATTGGATTGAACAGCCAAAAAGACAACAGGCGCCGATCCCGAATGCCATCACAGTTTATACAGATGCAGGAAAGAAATCTCAGACAGCAGCTATAACGTGGCAGGAAGATAATACATGGAAACACGAGATATTAAAAGCCACAGCACAAGACACACTACAAACTTTGGAACTGTTGGCAGTAGTTTGGGCGATGGTTAAGTTTAATGAGCCATTGAATATTGTAACTGACTCTATGTATGTAGCGGGAATAGTAGCAAGGATAGAAGATGCAGAAGTCAGGGAAGTACAAAATAAGCGTCTCTATGAATTGTTCTTACAATTACAGAGGGCCATAAAAATAAGGGAACAACCGTATGCTGTAATTCATGTTAGAAGTCATAAATGGGATATAGGACTTGGGGAAGGTAATGCTCGAGCGGACAAATTGGTATCCACTGTTGTGCATGTTCCTATGCCGAAAGACAAATTGGCAAAAGAAGCACATGACATATTCCATCAGAATGCAAAAGGGCTAAAAACACAGTTTGGCATCACAATGGCGGAAGCAACGGCCATAGTAAAAACATGCCCTGTTTGTAGTTTTCACAATAAAGGGGTTGGTATTGGAATAGGAGTCAATCCTAGAGGGACGAAATCTAATGAAGTATGGCAAATGGATGTGACTCACATACAAAGCTTTGGTAGACTTAAATATGTACATGTTACTATAGATACTTATAGCAAATATATATGGGCCTCTGCACAGAGTGGGGAAAAGGCCACACAGGTAATCAGACACTTAACATGTTGTTTTGCAATAATGGGAGTCCCGAATACTATAAAGACAGACAATGGACCAGCATATGTCGGAAGTCGAGTGCAGAGATTTTTAAACAAGTGGGGAGTGAAGCATGTAACAGGGATACCGCATTCTCCCACAGGACAGGCCATAGTTGAGAGAGCAAATGGTACCTTGAAACGTTATGTAGCAAAATATCAGGAAATACAGGATGTACAGGAAAGATTAGCAAAAACATTATTTGTAATGAATCACTTGTGTATATTTGGAGATGCAGAACAACCACCAGCTATGTTACATTATGAAAAGGCAAAAGTAAGTGAGGGAAGGAAAGAGATATGGGTAAATTATAAGGATCCAAAAGATGGATTGTGGAAAGGACCAGCTAAAGTAGTAATATGGGGAAGGGGATATCTTTGTGTTTCTACACCCACAGGCACCGTATGGGTTCCAGCGAGATGGGCGAAACCTGCCGCACCTCCTAATGACACCGGAAGAGAGACAAGCTCATTGACAGCGACTGATTAACCTGGGGCAGGGGTTATGCTTGTGTCTCTACAGATGCCAGCCCTCGCTGGGTTCCTGCTCGGTGTGTTCGGCCTGTGCTGGAACCTGCATCAGGGTGAAGGATGGGTAGTTCCACAACCCAAACAGAATGTCTGGGTGACTCTGCATTGAAAAAACTAACAAAGTTGGGATGTTGGCTTAGCAAACAGACTAATGCTACTTCTTTAGCTTTAAGTGGTCTTTTAACTGATGTTGATAGTGTTAGACATGCTACTTTACAGAACAGAGCTGCAATTGATTTTTTGCTTTTAGCGCAAGGACATGGATGTGAAGATTTTGAAGGAATGTGTTGCATGAATTTGTCTGACCACTCAGAATCTATTTTCAAAAGCATACAGCAGCTAAAGGATGGTGTCAAACATTTAACAGAAGATGATGGATTAGATTGGTTAACAAGGATGTTTAAAGGTTGGGGACTTTCAGGATGGTTAATATCTCTGATCAAGTCTGTGGGGGTCATGATCTTGGTAATTGTGGTTGTGCTTTTGATGTTGCCATGTATTGTCAGTCTTCTGCAAAGGGCCCTGCAGAAGACTGCCTCTGCAATATTTTTAGCACAAGTGCAAAAAGAAAACGGGGGAGATGTGGAGCAGTTTGCTAACAACTGGCTACGTGAGAAAGGGCACAGCACCGAGGAACTGCTGACAACGGCGACGTGATGGGAGAATACCGAAAAGTATCAAAGAAGAACAAAGAACAGAAGCAGGACTATGTAGAAGGCCTTGCAGAAATCATAAGGGGAGAGATTGGTATTTAACCTTAGCAACCAAAGTATCTAACCTTAGCAACCTATAAGGAGCTTGCTTTTTGCAATATGTATGAACTAATTATTGTGGATATAAAAGAAGTGTGAGTACTAATAAAGTTGAGCCTTTGTGCATTAAATGATGGCTGGGCTCCCTCTGCGTTCTTTCAACATTGTGCTATATTTTCTCCTTATTCTTTCTTGTCAGCCCTTCATCAGAACACCTCCCCACAGAGGGTTACAGGCAGTGCAGCAGTACAATGTTAGCTTTGCCGTTCAATGAACCATCATTTCCTTCTGATGTGTGTGTCTTAGGACACATTCAACAAAAAGTGCCTACTTATTCCCTGAGTGCTGTCCTTTCTTTCTCCACCATCTCAGATTTTAAGAAAACCCAATCATACTTGGGATAGAGAAGGAACGATCAGGTGAGTAAGTATCAACAGGAAGAAGCTGTTCTCTCTGATCCCAAGACTCTTCTGTTAATCTGAACCCAACAGACCAAAGAAAATTGCTGGGTGCATTTCAGGCAAGGCCCTGCACTCAACCCTACAAAGACAACTACTGTCTGTTCAGCTGCACAGTGCAAAGTTAGTGGTGGAAGTGAGGATAGGATAGTGATGTCTGTGACAAAAGACAGCTGAGAAAAAAAAAAAAAACTTCAAATATACAGTGTATTGCCAGGCAACTCAAAGTGCTCAACTTCATATAGGCTGATATCTCAGGTGCTCTGAAGTCAGGGGAACAGCAGATAGAAGATAAGATTCTCCAAAATCTTCTATGCCAGTTACTTGTCATTATGAAAATAATTTTGTAGATGAATTTGGAATTACAGGCTTAGATATCAAAATAAAACACAGAAATAGCCCTGGACAACCACCTATAAAGCAATGTGGGTTTATCCTCTTCCTGAGGATAAAAATTCCTAGAGTATGTTTGTCTGCAAAAACACATGGCAATGTTGCACTAGTAACATAAACTAACCACAAAGGCTAACAGGAGGGAAGTTTAAGCTCTCTGAGTAAGGTATAGCAAGCAAAAAAGAACCAGCATGAAGCTCTATAGGTGGCTGCAGAGTTCCCATGGATTCTGCTCAGCTCACTTCTTCACTCCTACTTTATAGCAATCCAGTAAGAGCTATCATCACCTGAATCATTCTGACACCCTATTTTCCAAGGGTACTGCCTGCCTCTCCCTCTGTCCCAAATGCATTCAGCCCATCCCCTCAAGCAGCTCGCTGCCACCTGAGCAAGGTTTAGCTTACACATGCCCACATGATTGGGACAAGGTTCGTTTTAGACTGCTAAAGAAAGACTATACATGATTGTCTACCTAGCCACAACTAGCCAGCCCAACCACCTGCAAAAGGATAAGACTTCGCACTATTTGTCCAGCTTATTCTTGTTGTTGTTGAAAAACCTGTATTTCCCGTTTGGACCACATAACAAATATCTGTGTAAGCATGTGAAAATGCACAAGCTTTTCAAGTCACCGTTTCTTATACGTGGGACAGAATCAAGCCCCTATTGTCACCTCTCCTTCATCTTTACGTGGTATGGCTACGTAGCGCCTGTAAATACTTTAGTATTTTCACAGACAATGCAGCTGTGTAATAATGTTACCTTTCTCCTTCAGTGAAAAACCATTTTTTTCTGACATGTGTGTCTTAGGACCCATAACACTGAGACATCTGAAAATAGTGATTCATTTTAAAAACTTCATTCAAGCATCTGCACTAAACAGAATTTACAAAGAAAGAGACATTAGTCTGATCATACAACTTCACTGCTTTGTGCAGTCTACGTGGCTTTGTGTTTCCTACAGCTCAGAGTCACTGACAAGAGATTATACTAAAGGCTACTTCTTTTTCTGTATGTTGCTAGACAATTTCCATTTATGATATAAATCTAAATGTCAAGGTAAAAGGCATTTCATTCTTAAGATTAGTTACATGCTTAAATGTATTAAAAAAATCCAGCCATTAAATATATGAAAAGGAATTGTTAATAAACCCCAAGCTCAAACCAAAAACCCCAAGGGTATATGCATGTGCTGGGATGGGGGTATTAAAAATGCCATGAGCTACAGAGTATTTTTTAAAGCAAAATGCTTTCACACAACCCTCGAGAACCATATACTTGTGTATGTGTGTGTCCATACAGACATACACACTGAAATTAAGGCAGCTTGCCCTCATGTACTCTGGTACAGCTCTTTCTGATACCATAATTGAGGTCATGTAACAGAAGAAAATCACACTAGTGAGGTCACGTAATAGAGGGAAATCACACTAGCAGAGATAGATGACTCCTGTTCAGATTATTTTGGAAAGTAAGGGAGAAATAGAAAGGTGAATTACAGTGTAATGACAAAAATCAGTTTTTATGTGAAAAATCAGATGATAGATTTATATAACAGATGAGTATTACCCAAAATCACTCTCTAACATTAGAAGGTGGCTACATTATAGGCTGAAGAAGATATTTGCAGTGATAGTTGTTGATATTAAATGCAGAGAGGAGAAATAAAACAAGGAAATGGAAAAAATATAACAGACAAGGCTTAGAAAATATTTACACCAAGCTGATGACAGAATTAGCATAAAATGTTGGACAATCTAAGGTAAAACCAAAATTTGTTAAGACATTTTCTTAGCCTACTAAAACTGTAGATAAGGATACCATTCAAAGTAAGCAGTATCAGGTGGATGGACAATGAAAACTCTTGTTCTAGTAACGCACAACATCTTACCATAACTGTTCCTAACAGTGTAGTTTATCATGAAATGTGGGGGGCTCAAGAAAAGCTGAATGGAACAACAATAAGATTGTCTATAACCTAACAGTGACTAAACAAATAGCTGGTAACATTTCCTTCTGATTAGACAGAGTCTGCATAAATTAATTATAATTATGTCAGGAACTACACATTAATGAAACTGATTTTAATATACCATGAAGTATATTGGTACTATTTACTATAAAAAACATACATAAAAACTTTGTTTACTCTTGTTTTGCTCCCAGTATGCAGTATATATTAACCTGTCCAATTTCACATAGTAACCAATTGTGACTACTACAATCCATATAATTTATCAGATTTTTAAAAAAAATTAAATCCAAGCAACACCTTTCCATATGGCCAATTAGTGAAGTCATAAAATGCAGCAAATATATGATGCTGTATTGAACATCTGTGCTGGTTATCCTATGGGAATTTTTAATAAAGGAACAAACAGCATATTGATGTTAATTCTATGTTACCGGGACTTTAAATAAAAAACTAAAATAAATAGCATCCATTAAACTGATCATACTGTTGTAACTCAAATTGTGTTTATTATGCTAATGGAACATGAAATTAAGAAAAAGACCTTTATGCCAGTGGAATTAATTAATGAGCTTTATGAAGGCATTGGGATGTAATTTATTTCTAGATAAGTAAGTCTAATTTGCAGTTCCATGGGTCTCTGCAATGCTGATTGTAATAGTTATTCCTGCAGATGTGCTGCTCACAGCATGTCTTTCCATTAGAACTGAACACCTCATTATATAAACTGTACCTAATTAAACATAATACAGTGGTGACTTGTTAAACTAGCCTTTTTAAGTCAGCAGCTGCCTAAGCTAATAATGCCGTACACAAGATTTATATCATCCACCATATAATACTGATATTAAAATATACTGCCCAAGGGATTGACAACTAATTTACCAGTATGTAACAGGTACGCTTCAGATTCTGCAATGGAGATTAAAGACTACTAGTCTATAAAAATCAAATGAATTAAAAGTCTATTTGGAGTTCTAAACAATTATGGAAGTTTTTTAATAACTTTGTTCTTTTAACAGGTTATTTTAAAAACCATAATTAGAGAATAACACTTTTCCTATGTTCTTTCTTCATATCTGATGGGGTGTTTTTCTTATGTGGTCTGAACTATTACAATATTTGAACACAATTAGTATGTGCAGACTCACTGTTTCAGGCAAAACAAAATGAGAAACCTCCAAGACAGATACAGCTATTTCTTTAACTTTGCAAGTTTCATTCTGTGACTATTCTGTGCATGTCCTTCTTTCCACCAAAATGTAGATATTTCTCATATTCAAATAAGACAGTCTGTCCCCATGAAGTCTGACTATTTTGGTCGGAAAATGAGAAGGTCAGAAAATACACCGAGAACAGACTGATTCTCTCATGAGATAAGACAGGAATATTTGAAAACTACACAAGAATATTTTGGATGAACAATGTTTGATCATGAAAACTTCACATTCTGTATACACCCTGCAGTTTAAGACTTGTTTTCTGCTTCTCTCTTCTTCAGAGGCTGAATCAACTGTCGCTTTATGTTCTAATGTAGAGTGGCATTACTTTTGTTCTTCCCATATTGCCAGTCTCTGTATGAAATAGGTATATTTTGCTCGCAGGTATATGAGTGGAGTGATATAGCTCCCTTTTCCCCTCAGAAGCCTGTGATTCTTCCTTTCCTCCGTGCTCAAGTATGCAAAACTGGCTCATCTTCCACTAGCTCTTGCTCTATCCCACAACTGAATCATCCGAAGACACATGAGCAGCCCTGCATATTGCTGCCACCTCTCCTCTGAATGAAGAAAATGAGGCTCAAATTCTAAACATCTTTTCACATATGCCATTCCAAGCAATAAATTTAAAAACATGCATAAATTTAGTCAAATACTTTTGTCCATTGATGTCCAGTATCAAGACTCAATTTCGAAGTTCAGAAATGTCAGCGTGTTTACTCAGTAAGGACTTAAAGTTCCCGACAATATTCACTCTCTTGCACAACCTTTTCTTGCACAAAGAAGTTAGAAAACACACAAAAAAAGGCAATATGGTCACACTACTTGAAGCCCATCACTTTGTTTGGATTCTCTTCAACTTTTGGAGGAAAAGATTCAGAATCAGATCAGACTTGCTCTGAGCCACTTTCGCTGTCTTACTGAACACATAACAAAAAGACAGTGTTCTTAAATCAACCATTGCTTTATCTTTGTTTTCAGTAAGCTGTGACAATCGAACCGCAATCCTCTTCTAAAGCCTGCTGCTCTGATAGCAACCTCTGTCACTCTCATAAACCTTAATATCTGCAGCGTCATACTTTACTTTTAAGGTTTCTTAGTAAAGACAGTTTGACAGTCGTTCTCCTCTTCTTGCCACAATCCCTATATCATTCTGGACTGTAGTGTGAAATACATAAATCACTGCAAATTAAGGTAAAATTACAGTTTGTGCTAGAGTTACAGATTCAGAGAAAAGAGCTCTGTCCTGTCTTAAAGGATGTGCATCAAGTAACAAAAATATGTGCAATTTATCTTTATTGGCAGAAAATGAAGAGCGGGCTTCCAGACTGAAACAGCGTGTACACAACTAGCTTATCCTACTGAAAGAAAGGGGGTTCTTGGGGTAGAGCTGACAGCATGTTTAGAAGGAGCACAGCATTCCAGGATAAAGAATAAAATGGATATTTGCATGGCAACCTGTGATTAGAAGCAAAGCCTGTATGGGAAATAATTTCATATGTAGAAATTGTTCCATAATCACTCTGTCTTTACCAAGACGGCATTTTAATTTCCTGGATGTCACCATGTACTTCATGCTTTCAAAAGAGAGTTCTCTAACTATCTTCCAAAGTATTTAATTCTTGCTTGGGATCCTTATTGTGAAATCTTTTATTATAAAATCCCTGTACTAAAACAACTACCTTTAAAATAAAGGATACTGTTTCAATTCAAAAACAGAGCTCTTTTTTTCATAGAAGTCCCATTTAAATTGCTTCCCTATCTCTCAGTAATCAAATATGAAATGTAACAGAACAGCAACATAATTTACTGTGAGAGTAAAATTTAGCAGAATCAATCAACAATAAGAAAATAGGAGCTCATGAGCACCATGGGTCCATTATAGTTATTATTTTTAATTAACATATTCCAGACATTAATTTTCTTTGCTCACTATTTTCATTGTTTGACTTGCCTTGAAATGGGAACTATGAGCACTTTGAAAACTGGGTTGAAAAACTCCTGGTTCAAAACACATTGAGTAGTTACTTCTCCATCCTCTGCCAAAATGCATTTTAGTAGCGTATCACAGTTAACCTCCTCCATGACTCACCACAGATATCCTCTGCCTCTTAAAGCAACAGAAAACTAGGAAAATATTTTCTCTATACCTCCACTAATGAAAGCACAGAAATCTCACCAAAGGTTTAAAGAGATCTAAAGAACTGGCCATGTACTGGATCTTGCATTTGAAAAGCATTTTCAAAAGTAAGGTTATTTTAAAACCAACAATCTTTATCATTGTCTCCAAAAAGAAGAGAAAAATCCTGCCATTGTGCTCCCCAACTACATACTAAATTAAAAATTACTAATATTAAAAAAGTCTGATAAAATAAAATACATACTTTTTAATGAGATCAATAGAAGGTATATGCACTTAATTCAAATTTCAACTATTTTATAGAAGCATTTTACAGTTTCTTACTCTGCCTGGGTCTGGTGAAAAAAAAAATTCTAAATACAACAAGAAGTAGGCTTCACAAGCCTACTGGTGTGACCAAGTTTTCCAAGGTCATTTACAGTTTCAGGAAATCAATGAAACTGAAAGAAATCTCTAGATAATTTGATGCTTACATGAGCTGAGCTTCTAAAATCTTTCTGAGAAAGTGACTCACAACTGGCTTGATCTCATAGGTGCCTGAGAAGACTGCCTTGAAAGTTATACTGCCTATTTAACTTCTTTTTTTTTACAGTTAAGTAGTACTATACACATAAGCAATTATTCTGGACGCATAAAAAAGATCTTAGACCATTACTTACAGCTGATCTTCTACCTCCTTGAGAGATGAAGGAGGGCAAACAACTGGGATCAACCAAAGTCTCTCAGGAACATTCCTCCCTAGAGGAAACTAAAAATATGCAATAATATGATGAGCAGGGAATAAAATATTCTGTACTAAAGACCTCACAAAAAGTTATTATTTCAGCCAATTGACACTACCATAGAGTCAAAAGACGATGTTGGATGAAAGAAAATGTTACAAAATTACTCATATTCTTCCTCTCAAACCAAATGCTTATTGTCCACTGCATTGCCAAAGACTTTATTCATAAATTCTCTAAAACTTTAACCCTCTTCCTGGAACTCTTCAATATACAAAGAAAGAACTTTAAAAAATTGTTAACATACCATCAACTGAAAAATTGGTATCACATGGTGAATTGGGACAATTGCAGGAGACATAAACAGTACCTTCTTCCAAATAATTCTACAAAACCTGTGTCTGGGTGAAGCAAAACCTCCTAATCCACACTCGACACAACAGATAAACAGGAAAAAAGCTCCATTCACTAATGCCTCACACAATCATTTCTTCTTCAACAGGACAATAATTTTCTAAAACCCTGAAAAACAATGAAGTTTTATCTTTTCTAATGACTTGGAAGGCAAAGAAAAAGTATTTGCATGTTACTTTGAGTTTATTGTGTTGCCAGAACTTGGATATTGTGACACTGGGAGGTTACACAGACACCTTGACAGAACAGAACTGACAGGTTTTTTAATTGCCAACAAAGTTTCAGCACTAATATCTTTTCAATTATAACAATATTTTCATGATTTGAGGGGTCAGTCTCCATTCCCCATGTGCATATTGTAAAGAACACTTATGAAATGTTGTGCACAGAATTCAGACAGTTGCTTCTGCTCCCATCAAGGACAGAAATCTCCACTGACTTCAATGTAAACCGAATCAGGCCCTTCATGTGGGTAATAAATAAAGCAGACCCTTCTGTCTCAATCTTTTCTGAATACATGCTTTTGATGCCACAAAGGAGATAAGACGATCTGATAAAAGTAACAGATGAAAGTATATTATTATCTATACTATCTCCATTATAAGATATAAAAAACTCTGTAGTGTCTGTATGTATTACCATTAGCTACTGTGAAAGTTGACCTGGTTTCTGAAGGACAGTTTTTTAAGTATGATGCTGCAGCAATTTTTGATTACATACTTTTCTACAACATTTCTCATGCCATTGAAGATTAGGTATGTCTACAAAATACAATATAAATACAGCACCACATTTTTATCTTGTCCCTTGGCCACTAGCTATGAAGTAAATGTTTCAATAATGTTTTCTATATAAATATGAATCAGTAA
Source organism: Strix uralensis (assembly GCF_047716275.1). Classification (NCBI taxonomy): domain Eukaryota; kingdom Metazoa; phylum Chordata; class Aves; order Strigiformes; family Strigidae; genus Strix; species Strix uralensis. The sequence continues at coordinate 41,013,729 of NC_134012.1, forward strand.
GACTTTTCCTCAGATTTTTTTTAAAAGATATACATTATTATTATTATTGTCACTGTCACTAACAACAATAGTTACTACTTTTTAATTGCATGTTCTCTTTCCTCCCTGTCAGAAGGCTCCAACACAGAATCCCTCTATGATATATTTTAAAAGCACTGGCATTTTTAGCTAGATTTCTCTAGCTTCAGAAGCAAATTCTCATAGCACCAGAGTGAAAAACAGTAAAAATCCACAGAAGGAAGCACAATCTCCCCAGTGAAGGAGTAGCCCTTTTCAGTAGGTCACAAATCTGCAGAGAGTGACAGAAGGTTGGGTTTTGCACACCCAGCAGGCCTTCGTGGAGAAGAGACGCAGGCTGTTCTCATTCAGATGGCGCCCCAGGAGACACACAGGGTAAGCACAATCAGATGACATTGTTTTCAAGGCCCAGAACGCACTCTACTGGATGACAATTTAACACATTAGGACCTGCACTGGAGTAGTACTATAAGGCCTCACCTAGGCATGTGTGATATCCTCTGGAGAGTTTAAACTCCATAGGCATGGGCTCACATGACATGAGAAGGAAAGGAATGTTATTGATTCTACAAACAGGGAATCAAGTCAAAAAGGATTTTGGCAGAAAGCTACTGGATGATTACCCTGTGTGAAGGAATCCCGGGCCAACTGGATCCCAAAATAACACTTCTTGCCAAACACCTCCTAGTCTCCAACCTGCATCAATTACTGGAACACACACCGTAATACTCAACAGCGCTGGTGTCAGCAAAGTTATTTTTCCTGAAACTGAGACCATCACAAATTCAACACATAACTTAAGGGAAAGACAGTGAGAAAAGGTAAGGGAAAAAAAAATGCAAAGATGCCTTTGATTCCTCCTCTCTTTGCATAATGTACAACTGGTGTGTTTAACAGCAGAGCTAAGAACAAACCTGTAGACCCAGCCTTAGTACTTTGCAGATGCATACAAGCACATAATGTAGTTAAAGGTCATAGAGCTGCCCATATTTCTACCCTTTGCCCAACCATACCACTGCTTCATCTGCCCATGAGCTGAAGATTTGCTCCGGTCACCAAGTTAGTTGTCAGGCTCAATAACTGGAGTCTTTGTGCAAAAGCTCAGTTAAATCTAGAAGCGCACACACAAATTCTGACCTCTGGTGAGAAAAAAGAATGCATATTTGTGCCCCTTTTAGCTTTTACTGGCTTCCCACCAAATCTCTTAATACTTCTTCTGACTTACTCCAAATTTTCAACTTCTGAATAACTACATTTGCAGCTTTTCTAATTTTGCTGCTCTGGGAACACAGCAAAATCTGGCTGCCACAACTGTGGTTCTTTTGTGTTCAAAACTGCATCACTTATGTATTTAAAAATACATATGATATTTATAAAGCCTACTCAAAACATTACCAAATTGTCCCATTTTCATGTTTTCATGACCATTTATATGTTTTCCATATGGGCAAGTGCTGACAATATGATACAATTTTAACGGAACAAATTGCGGTTTCTCTTTATTGTCTTGGCATCAGAAATCTACAGTTGCATAAAAATAACTCTCTCCACTACTTTCCAGGGATGATTTTTCATTAATGCAGTATTAAGTGCTGCTCTCTCTCTCATTTTACTTAAAAATGCACCAGAAATTTTCACTGCTCACCTCACCACTGTATCTGAGAGCATTACAAATCTATTGAAAAAAGCAGCTGATATTCAGAGAGTGCAGAATTATTCAGATGAGTTTTCTATAACCTACCGTGAGCTCCACAGAAGACTCAGGTTTGGCAGGGGAGGGGAAAGGTGCCTCACTCTTTCTATCCACAGGCAGACAGAATTCATCCCTTCTACACTGTCCTTCTACTCCTGTTTTCTCCCTCCAGCTTTCCAGAAGCAGGAAGAGTTAATGCCTTCAAGCATTAGGAGAAGACTGTGTGCTAAAAGACTAAGGCTGAAAAAGCTGACAGTAAATGATTTCCTTAAAAGTTCTCAAAGACTCCACAATGTGGCACTGAAAAGAGCTATTATTCCCATACTCCAACAGTGTATGTACTTCAGCCATCTCCATCCAGTCTCTGCTGCCTCCCTCTCCCTACCTTACTGCAGAACTGTCCTTTCCTTCTACTTTTCTTCTCCTCCAATTACTGCAGTCCTAATGTAGAGAAAGCTTTCCCTGACCTCCTCGGTAGGCAGTCAGATGAGCTAGCTTTCTCTTCATTTAATCTAGCTCCTACACATGCTTCACAACATGACAGACATGTCAAATGAGCCATCCGCCAGGCCACTGACAGCAGCTTCTGGGGCATAAGAGAGGCAGCTGATGGAGAAGAGATTGTTGGAGGGAATCAGGAAGACAGGAAGCCATAGGTAATATCATGAGTGCCCTGCTGAAAACTGACAGCTTAATGGGTATGATACTGCTGGTTATTTTACATACCTCAAGTCTTGGTCTTGAATAATATAGTTACTACTGAGAAGTTAAAATGGAAAATAGATTTTGCCAGAGTTAATAACAAAGGCTAATGCTATGAAAGTTGTGGGTAGTAAGCACCACCTCAGTCAGACTCTAAAACGTTTTACTTCCTAAGAGCTGAATGTTGATGAAAGTTACTGTGCTGATGGAAAAAACCAAGCTAATTCATCCACAGAAAAAGCAGCTGGTATCATACACAAACCTTCTCCTGGACAGCCTCTCTCTAGGATAGGCATCGGGCAACCTGTTTAAGAAGCAGGCTTAAAAGATAGCTGAGACAGACATTCTCTGAACAAGCTTCCTATTAACTAACTAGAGATATTCAGCCACCAATTGGCACTTCCTCCTACAAGGAGAAGAAAATGGCTCTTCCACCAACTGTTCTCTTTTGAGGTGACTCACCTCAGTGACACTACTGTCCCTAGACAGGCATACACTTTCATTTGTAACTCCCACGTCTGATGGGAAAAAATCTGCAGTGAGCACTAGAAAAGTACATGGATTGTCACTTCCTTTTTTAGAAAGACTTATTTTTTATCAGTTATGTGGGAAATGCACTTCAGGACAGTCTTATTGCTTTCTGTACACCACATCATTGCATGCTCACAGCAAACTGACACTTCCATGAATGTAAATAGGAGTGCAGCTTCAGCAGAACTTTCCATTGTTGGCATTCTGCAACTTACTGTATTCTGCTTCTTCTGACTCATGTTTTCTTCACCCATTATCTTAATTTTCCTCATTTCATTACATTTCCTTTAAAAGAGCTTGTCGCTGATAGTTCAAGTAATAATTATTTTCATCTTTTTCTTTTGTAGGTTTTTTTAAGGGTAGCTCTCTCAACGGCATTTGTAAGATGAGCATTAACAGCAAACAAAGTGAGCTTCAGAGGAACAGAACCTAATAATGACTTCTCTTGTTTTACTTCTGGATTGTTTTCATATTAGGTACAGTATACATATATAGTTTAATTAGGACAAATTCTCTGCTTGCTTATGATCTCATCCTTTGCGAAACTACCACTCTAGTGGTGTTGAATAGGCTATAAATCAATCTGATGTTCATGCACAGTGTTGAATCCTTCTCACCAATTAAGCAGAGTTTTGGAAAAGCTCTGGATCCAAAAGTTCACGTGATGAAAATTTTGGCACAGAGCTGCATATTCTCTATTAAGATGCGCTACACAGAGTAGTAAGTTATATTCTGCAGTGGTTCATTTATCACCTAAGCATAGCCTTGATTAAACACCTGTCTGTTCCCCTTATGTGTCAATAGCTTGTATTTCAAGCAACTGATTGCTCAGTAAGAGGGAGAAAGTTTGCAGACAGGAAACTGCTGAGTCTATTCTGTGAAATATAATAGAATTACTGAAATTAGGTAAACTTCCTGGAAGCTGTACAGTGGAATTCACTGCAATCATCACCTATAGCCTTAAGTCTTAAAACTTAACAAAATTGCTCTTTTGTTCAAACAGCAAGTTATCATTGGGCTATGGATGATTCTTCCTTTTTCATGGAGCATCAAAATCTACATAGTTTGATTTTGAGTTTTCACTTTAGTTCTTCATGATCAAAGTGATTTAATAGTCACCAAAATCATAAATCAAATAATAATTTAAAAAACTGTGTTGCAATAAGACGAAATGGTACAGAATACTGACCATTGAGCAAACAATCTCCTAAGGAATTTTGGTCCCTGGATGGACAAAGAGGATTTTTTCTTTATAAGGAAATTAACAAGTAGAAGAAATCTGTTCACCGGGAAAATGAAAATAGATATTTTTGCTATTTCTTCAGGCTGAATTATTAGTGCTAACACTCCCAGGGTAACCTGACCTATGAATTACAGTGAATGGAATTCCTCGCTTTTCACAAACCATTTGAAAATGAGTTTTTCCACATTATTAATCATACATTTAATCAATTTCAGTTGCATCATAAGCTTCAAATGTTCTTTTTCTTCTGGCACTTCTCTGCATTTCACCCTTAAAACTTGCATCCATGCCAAAAAGTACTGATATATATGGTCACCAAGGTTATGTGCCGTTTGCTAAACATTTTATAAAACAGAACCACAGCACATGTATTAAAAAACAGACAATATACATATTTTCAGGAATGATAATAGATTGCAGTCACATCACTTTAATGCTCACCAGAAATTCAATGGTTTTCTCTGCTGGACTGAAGGGCTTGGCCAGCCCTGTTAATGGAAAATAAGCCAGAAGAAAATGTCGGGTTTTAAAAATTCCCTACAGAAAGACTCCATGAGTCAAAGGACACACTATGTTCACTACATGATTTGTAATTTAAAACATTCCCTTCTGACTATTTTCTTTCAACAGATGTATTTGAGGTGTACAAACATGGAAAGTCTAGACACCTTTTTACATAAATTTGATTTTTCTACCTTAATTATTGTTTATATTGTACATCATTTAGGTGTGATTATATTTAAGTATTCCTAAATTAATTCACATTAATCTAGTTACCTAAATTACAGTTGAAAAATTATTTTAATGTGACATCCTGTTAATTTGTTCCTTTGGTACTTCAGCTCTGCATCCCTGGGGCAATACAATCTAACACAAGAGTTTCAAAACCTCCAATATAGTATACAAACTTAGGATCATAGGAATTGCCATACGTGATCAGTCACAGGCCATTTAGTCTAACATCCTATCTCCCACAGGGAAGATGCTCCAGGGAAAAGTGGAAGAAACCCAGCAGTAGGCAATAACAGAATGTAACTTGTAATGCAGTCATTTGACACAAACAATGAACAGTGATTTTAAGGACAGCTACCATAAGAAGAGAGATGAATAAACAACAATAAGTAACCATTTTAAAGAACACCAGGATGTTTCTTTTATGTAAGTTTTCACTCCAGTGACTCTTGATAAACCTCTGATATTCCAGCAATGGGCTACAATTACTTTTCAGGACACAGCTATAGGCAAGAGAGAAAAATGTACATTTATTATATATAGTGCTGTTTAAAAAGTGCTCTCCAAGTGGCCCACAAATTTTTATTCAGGGGAAATATCTGCTTTTGCTTATGCTAGCTTAAATCAGTAGTAAATCTAATTGTAGTGCCTTTGGTTTAGAAGTGCATAATAGAAAGCAGAATTCAGACATTATGCACCTTAGGACGTACCTACAGTAGCCATACAGAGGCTCATGATCTTTATCAACAACAGAATTACAGCAATCCCAGGGCCTGTGTACAGAGAAAGGCCTGACAAAATCACAGCTGCAGAAGTGCCATTTCTCTTACCCTATCTTATGTAGAGTATTCCACTAGGGCTGAAAGGCCTGATTCTTTTTCCCCTCTCTAGACAAGGCTTCAATCCACACAAAAACTGAGAAAAGAGACTTTGGTTCCCCTTCACCAAAACTTTCATAATAGCCCTCTTCCACATCTTCCATGAGAAGACCCTGCATAAAGGAAGCTACTTACTGAAGGTTTGAAATGAGCTTCCACAAAAAGCACAGATCTTTTGCAATAAAACCTCCATCAAATTTTACAGCAAACGGGAAGATCTCCTTGAAGCACATGAAACCAAGCCTTCTAGAGGTGATAAGACAGTAACTCCACATAATGGAACTTTGCTTTTTAGTATTTTTTCTTTACATAGTAAAAGACATTCAACTTTGAGATTTTTCAGAAAACTATATTAGGAATGTCACATGACTCAGCCCAGAAACTCAGAATCCTTTTAGCTCTACACCTTTTGTGTATACTTGAAGTGCTAAGGCTTGGAAAACAGGCCCAAGCCTGAGTTGACCTATAGATGAATCCTGTATATTTTATAACTGATAACCATTGTGCTAGTAGGTATTGTACTAAGTTATAACAACCCACTTATGCTGGTGTAAAAAGTGCTAAAGTATTGAAATACTGCAGCCTGAACAACAGGCCCCAAGCTGAAGCTGCTAACTTAGCATGTAGTCATTAGTAAAATATGTAAACTCACTAGTGAAAGACAAAATATAATCAGTAGAGAGGAGAGAATGTATCCGACTTTCCTTTCGCAGCCTTCTTCAAGGCTGAGAACCTAAGTATTTGGCCTTGTTAGAAACTCCCTTGGTCTCCCCCCCGAGCCCTGGCCAAGCTTTGGGTGGAATCCAACAGGAGAATGAAACCAGAACCTTTCTGCTCAAAACAAAGGTGCCAGCTATTCTGGCTTGTCGATCTCTGGTATATAAGGCTGGGCCCGTTCACAGCGACTTTGGATGCCTCACCTATGGGTGGACGCACCGCGTAGGATTTCCCGGGATTGCCGGGACAGGCTCTCCAAATCCTCGCTGTAACCGGGGCTCCCCAGTGTCTGCGGATCTGGATGATGATGATTATATATGCAAGTGGTGATGTATTTCTCTTAATTACTATTCTGTCTCTTTCTCGTGTAGTAATGATTTGATGCATTACTCTGTTTGTTGCTTTAAGTGCACTATTCTGCTTATTCTTACTGCATGTTCTCTGTATTACGCTGTTACATTACTTGGTTATCACTAGTAAAGTACGCCTACTCTTTTCACTCTGGTGTCCGAGTTTAATCGGTATCCTTAATCAGCAAAACAATACTTTACAGTACAGTCTAATTACATAATCACTTACTTGTCAATAGCATATTTTTTCTCCTACAAACTCAGAGACAGATGTAATATCATATAATATTTTTCATTGCCATAATGGCCCAGTATGTCTTTACTGACAGACTTTTATGTGATTAAATTCTCATCTCTCTTCAGTAAATATTTTATTATTTTAGTCAGCAGTCATATACTATAGACTTTTTTTAACCAGCAGCAATGCTGCCTTAAGTTCAATTTCGAGATGAGATTTTACTTTGAAGCTAACTTAGCCACATGCACAGGTATCTTGACAGATGCAAGTCACATCTCACAATGTTCTTAAGCTTGTCGATGTATCTGACAAGTAGCGAAACTATGCAACAACAGTGGCCAACCCATGATCAACAAATAACAGTGGCTTTTAGCTGAAAAAAAAATATTTCCAGAAAGTTTTCTCAATTCTTGGAAAACAAAAAATACGTCAAGAATAGAGCTTTGTTCTGTCCTAGAAAGTTAATGAAATATAAGTACCCAGCTCATCCGCCAGGCTTGAAATATGATCATACCTGCAATGTTGAATAAACCTGTGAAGTAAAGCAGCTGTGACTGACAGAATTATTCACTAGATCACACTCAGATGTTGGTGGATCAGCAAATCCATGCTTTGTCTCTGACCACGAGAACAGAACACAGACCAGTGGTTAGAGATGGCAGTAGTCATGAATGCAGATTTGGTTCATGCACATTGAAAAGCTGAGACAGGTAATTGATTTGCCAGACTCTCGGGCATATACAAAGTATTCAGCAGCACCAAATGTAACATTATCTGAAGTGATATGATAATTGTACTTCAGAAATAGTAGCTGACAATGTAGTCAAGAGTTGCCTCTTAAAGGGATTTTGTAAGTGTGACATACGCCACATCTTACCTTTTGAATACTTAACCTTACTCTTGCTACATGCTTTTACCATCAGGACTGTGCAGAAAAAAATGAGGTAGAAAAGAGCAGCACTGAAAACAATACTGTCTAGTAAGAAATTAATTAAAGCTGTACAATATTGATCGTAAGAAATGTATTATTCTGCAATCTCCAGAAAATAAATTCAGAATATATAATAATAAATATAATATTCTCAGAGCAATATTTATAGTGTAGGTGGGTAAAGACTAACAAACCAGAGCTCTTCCATATTTGTAAAGGATAATTTAAGGAAGGTGATCTTTTTCTCCCCCTTATATCTTTCTTGCAGGAACAAACAACTGACTTCCCTTATGGGACAGTTTTCAGTGCTGCAGACCCCTTGTCAGAACTGTGCCACAGCCCACTGAGAGTCTGTTCTCAGGGGACAGTCATCCCAGCAAAGGCTCATTCGCTGTGCACATGAAGTCTTTCCAAATGTCTACACGAGGAAGACCAGGCTAAGAGGAACGCTTCTCAGGAGCTCAGTGTCACAGGCGAGGTGCACAATACATCACCCGGGGGTGATTTTACAAAGCAGTCTGCACGTTCACAGCGCAGCCCCTACTCACTTGATGTCAAGCTGACAGCGTGTGTCCCTTCTGCAACGTCTCGGGCTGAGTGGCCAGAGAGGAACAGGACCAGGGGAGAATGAACTAGAGGTTCTAAAGTGCATCCAGAGGGACACCACGGCAAAGGCGCTGACATAAGCCTTTCCACATCACCTTCAACTGCCTTAGCTTTCAGGCTGCCCCTTCCTCTTCCTGCCCCTTACTAGACCTAAGATTAAAGCAAGTCTAGGGACAACCTTGCTTTCTGATACAGCTGATTCATTCTCAAACCACAGGCAGGGGAGAAGTGTACTGATACAAGGAAATGATCACCTGCTTTGCACCTTATTTACTTATAGCAACATATAGCAACTTATAATGATTTCTGAATATTGCTTAATAATCCTGCTTGCCCTGTCTGTTCTGTGGAAATTTAGCAAGAACTACAATGTTGAGCAAAAATAAGAGACATGTCCTTGGAAAGCAGATGGGTTCTAACAAGTTTAGTCTTTCTAGTGGATAGATAGCCATGTATGGATGGTAGAAACTAATAGACTGGTGCTTTTAGATAAGATAGAGGTGGTAAACCAGCAGGAACCACTCTTGTAGCCCCCTCCCAAAAGACACGTCCAAAGACACCCGGGCTAAAGGATTGTTCCTTCAAGTACAAGAGGTAATACAGTAAACCCTCTTGTTTTCTCCTGGATTTGGTCACCAGAGAGCTGCCCACCAGCCCCTGGACAGAAGAGCACACATCCTAATTAAAGGCAACATGTAAAAGCCCAAAGCAACAAAAGTAGAGATTCATTGGTGGCATCTGGCGAGTGACAAAGATAACAGCAGCTTTTGATAACAATTCTTTGAAGGGAAAGCCAGAGTTGATAGGCATCACCGCTGGAAGGCTCTTACAGAGGAGAGTGTTAAATAGCGTCAACTGGCAGGTTTAAGCATTGTCTGGGAAATATCAAACACTGTCAAGATACCACAAAGCTCTCTGCAGCCAAGCCCCAGCGAGGGACTCCTGTGGGCTCATCTCTGAGAACACAGACTGATGGGCCACCAGACCTGCCGACAGAAAACACCTTATTAGCAGCTGGTGCAGAGAGTACAGCGCCCTCAAAACAACCAAACCGGCCAGGTCAGCCCACCCAGACACCCAGCATCTCCCCGCAGTACCTGCAGCCACAGCTGCAGCCCAGCCCTGCTGTCAGGAGTCCTCTCGGACTGGTCGGGTCAGCGCTCCCAGCCTTCCAAACCCCGCCCTTCTGGGAGCCGCACTCAGCCCAGTCCAGGGAAAAAAGATGAAGACACCCCTTAACTCTATCTGGAGACTTCCAGGAATTCTCCCACCTCAGGGAAAAGGAAATGGAACGAAAATTTTAGTTCAGTTTTTCCAAAGCAAAATAAAACCCAACCACTGCAGCAGCGAGACAGCTGTCACAGGAGTACAGATCTTCAAAGCTCTGAAATAAATAGTCTTGCCTCTGGCTTCCAGCTGCATGGGATTGCTTTATAGCACCTTACACAAAACCCACAATAAAATACCTCCTACAGGTTGTCAAAGCAACAGCATTAAGGTTGTCCACGGGATTAGGCACTGGCTTCTAAACGCCCCATTCTTTGGTACCTTCAGCAAACCACCAGCTCTGATTCAGCCCTCGGTTGGTTTTCTGAAAGGGTGACAAAAGCAGCTTCAGCAAGATCAGAGTCAGACCACAAAATCTGCTTCCTTTAGAGATCAGGCCCTGCTGCCTCTGAGCAGCTCAGATCCCCCTACAGCCGCTGGGCCTGCAGGAACTGAACAACTCGGGTCTGACCAGGGGACGAGGCAAAGCCTGGGGAAGAAGGCCAGCTGTGAAACAGTTTGACAGAGAAGAGGGGAGAGAGAAAATGTGGGACAATGGAGCTTCCAAAGGAGATCAAAAGAATCAGGGCTTCATGAACCCAATCCATGAACTAGAGGTTCTGTATCTGTACAGATGTTACTGTACTTGGAGCGGCAGAACACTAAAATCCATTGCCCAGGGAGAGCAGAGAAGCTTTGGAGATGAGCACAGAGCACAGCGCTGCCAACTCTTTTAACAGCCAGCAGAGCACACCTCCTCCCAGGGGTGGCCAGCTCTAACTGCCACACTGCTGCTCAGGGAGGACAGGGAAGGAGAGTCAGGACAGCTGCAAAAAGTTCATGAGACTTCTCAAAGGGGGAAAAAAGGAAAGAGAAAATAACCAAGATCTTTTTACCAGGCTGTCTGTGACAAGAGCCATCAAAACACGAGAGTCGGTGATAGACAGCTGGGGAGAACAGTCAAGATTTGACAAAACAGTTCAGGCTGCATGAAATCAGAATGAAAATGAACATTCATAAAAAAAAAATCACATAGTATTTTGCTTTGCCCGAGAGGTACCTCTGTGTCACAAGGTAAATATCCCATGCCGCTGCCCAGATGCAGATTTATTCCAACAGAGAATTATTCCACTAACCAAGGGCTTTTCTACACAATAACCTCTGCAGCCTGGGGCAATGCAGCCGTGCATTCGAGTACATGCACACCCACTGTGTGCAGGCTTGCAGCTGAAACCTTCCCATACTTCTCTCTTCATTGCTGCTGAAACATTTTGACTCCCCAACCCTACACTCTGGTTCTGCAATAATTCCCCACACAGTCAAACTACAGTTTCAGGCACATCCCATCACCTGCCCAGGATGGAATCCCCAAAGTGCAACTGTTCCCAATTCCATTTTTCCCGTAGGAAACAATGGGATAGAGAGGAATGTGTGCAGGGCGCCTCAGCAATGCACACAGCTGAACCACACAGGAACAGCTGGTGTGATGTGGAAGATGGTGAGACAGAAGCGAGACCTCTGGGGTTGTCAGCTGCCAATTCAACACCTGGCAATGACAGAAGTAATAGAGGAGATTCTAACTGCTTTTAGTATTCCAAGAAACAACTGCTACTTGCCTGAGCTTTAGAGTGGAAAATCCCTTTATAACACAAAATTAAACTTTATGATGTCCTGGTGACCCCGTGTGACCCATCTTCAAACAAATCACCATTCTGAAACCTCTCAGCTGCTTCTCCTGTGAGACTGAACACCTGACAACTCTTTCACTGCCAGTGGTCCTGCTGCCTCTCCTGCTCCATCACATTTTCATCACCACCTTCAGATGCCTGCTACTCAGCAAGGTCAGTGAAGGATGAAGGAAAACAGGACCATGACAACAGTAACCAGAGCAGGGTATTAAATAACTGACGGCAGAGCTCTGAAACAGAAGGGTCAGACAGCAAGGCATTACTGTGCACAAGCTTTCACAGTGCAGACGCAGTATAGACAGGGTAAGAATCTGCTCCCCAGCTCTGGAAAACCCAATCCCCTCAGCAGCAGCACTACTGACACCTGCAAGCTTCCTTCCTTAAGTTCTAAGGACAGAGGAGCATCACCTGGATCCAAATGCAGCCCACCTCTGACTACTGCCATTCTGAGGTGTTGCATTTTTCATATCGATCAGCAAGAACTTAGAAAGCAAGATTTCAGTTAACTGTCCTAAAACCTAAATCCCCAACAGGACTTGCCTCAAAAGGTCGATCAGAGACGAGCCGGCTCCATCTGCTGCATGGCCTCCCCTGACCACCACACACAAAGCTCAAGACCTCCCCAGCCTGTCCCAGCCAGCGCCCCAGAAAGGTGCTGTCAGACCTCTCCGCTCCCCTGACAGCCCCCCGGCCAGCTCCCCGGCACAGGGCACACGCCAGCTGCAGGCCGCCAGCCAGCCTTAGGGACAGGGAGTCACTCCAGGAAAACTCACGTTTTCCCCAAAGACCAGGTTCTGCTCCGAGCCCGAGCTACCGCCGCGAGCCCACAGCACCCTGCCTCTCCGCAGCACCCGAGGGGTGCAAACCCCGACCCGGAGCAGACACCAGCCCTGTCCCACCTGCTTCGCACGGCATCCCTGCAGCCACAGGCACCTCCTGAAAGGGGGGAACCTGCGAGAGCAGTTTTTAAATGTGTTTCCACGAAGACCAGGCAATTACAGAAAACAGATTTGACAGGGAGAAAACCAGGGAAAAGGAGGAGGAGGAAGTCGGTCTGCCTGGCTACATGAAATCGGGGTGAGAACAAGCAGAGATGCAGGGCACAGCAGAACTGAACAGGAGCTTGAAAGCGACGGGAAGAAAAAACAGGCAAGATGAACTACACAGGTGTTCTGGACAGGAGCCTGGTTTTGTTTAAATCCTGATTAGTTCTTCCTTATCAATTATTCTGATGATTAATTCTATTTCCACATGGGCATTTTGTCAACATTTAAGAAGATGCACAGGAGACCCCAGGAGGAGCCCCAACACTCACCTAGGAACGAGGTGACGATCTGCAAGACCGACAGCACATCAGGCGGGACAAGCTTGCAAAGAAACACGGTGCCAACCAGTTACATCACGTTTACAGCAATCCACAGCTACATGCAGTGAAAAGCGACTATTTTATGCAGAGCTGGCGCAGAGCAGAGAGCTGGAGATGAAGGAGCGGCTGACAGGGGAGGCTGAAGCAGTGCCACCCACGGCAGGAGCTCTGCCGGCTGTTTGCAGCCTGAGAGCAAGTGGTGCTGCCGGATTTTGCAACCAGAAGCACTCCCAGGATCCCAGCACAAAGAAACTTGTCCTTTAATTACTTTTCAATTACTTCTTGTACCTTCATTGTGTGAGACTTCTGCTCTGCCTGCAGATGTCAAGAGATTCTTTTCTGAAAGCAGAGCAGGGTCGTTCCAACTTGAAACAAAACAGGATTTGTCTTTTGGGAAAGGTGCTGTGTAGAAACTGAAGTTTGTCCAGAAGGCCAGAGGAGCAGCAGGGCTCTGCAAAGGGGCTGGGCTCCAGCACACCCCCCTGCTCACACCCCCCCCCCCCCCATCTCTCCCAGCACCTCCGAGCTGGGAAAAACTGTCCCACAGCCAGAAGGCAAGAGCCCGCCTGGGCCAGCTCTCGCCCTCGGGCTTAATGCCGGTTTCTGATCAGCACCTCTTGGCTCTGGTGACTGGCACCCTCTGAAGCACCGCTCTGAGGTGTTCATCAGATTGAACCCACCCAACCCAAATCACCACAGACAGCAGAAAATATTAAATGTGTCACTTCTTTCACACTTGAAGTAAAAATAAAGAGCTAAAATTCACTTTCCCTGGGGTAACCTGACAGATAAACCCTGCAGACACAACAGACCCTTACAGACAGCAAAGACCCAACAAGTTCAATTTAAAAGGACAAGCACAGTCACACATCAGAACGTCTGAACAGCCCAAACTGTGACAACAAACCTTTTTTTAAAAAAAAAAATCAGAACCATGAAAAAGTTTGTGTTTTTAGAACAAAGCTTCCCTTTCCCTGGCGATCCCACCACCCCCTCCAGGGAAATGGGCCCCAGCCCCTGCACTCACCCACTGCTAGGCCGGAGCCACCACCACTGGTGCTGGTGCTGGTGCTGGTGCTGGTGCTGGTGCTGCTGGTGCTGGTGCTGCTGGTGCTGGTGCTGGTGCCACCTTTGCAGGAGAAAAATTCATTCAGCCATCCAGAACAAAGCGAGTGTTTTAAAAGGAGGAATTCCCACTTGCTGGGTGAACCAAACTCTCTTCCTGGAACATCCCTCAGTGCAGACCACAGAGAGCTGGAGGACCTCCTGCCTAGGCCGCCTCACTGCAGACCATAGGCCCTCGCAGACTGTCAGCAGGAAGTAGGCCCTGTGGGGGCCAGGGGGACCCCCGGGGGGGCTGCAGCATGTTGTCCCCCCCCCAGCACCTGCCCACACTCCTGCCTGTGCCGTGAGGGGGGATTGGGGACCCGGGGGGATTCTTGGGGGGGTGTTATTTGGGTTCTGTGGGAGTTGTGGGTGTTATTGGTGTCCTGGGGGGTTGTTTGGGTCCTAGAGGGAGTGTAATGGAGTTGTGGGTGGGTGGGTGTCCTGGAGGGGTTTGGGAGGGTTATTGGGGTCCTTGGGGGGGGTCTTGAGGGAGATATTGGTGTCTGAGGGTGGTGGATTGGTGACATCCTGGTGGGGGTTCTGGGAGAGGTCTTGGGGTCCTGGGGGGGTCTTGAGGGAGGTATCTGGGTCTCGGGGAGGGTCTTGGTGCTTGGGGGGTGTTATTGGGGTACTGGGGGTCTCCTGGGGGGGTAATGGGACTTAGGGGAGTCCTGGGGGTGGGCTGGTAGGGTCCCGGGGTAGATATTTGGGGTTTTGGGGGGTACAATGGAGAACTGGGGGGCCAATAGGATCTGGGGGGGGCACTAATGAGGTTGGGGGGGTTTGGGGGGGCTGAGGGTGTTTTGGAGGGACCTGGGGGTGGCAAATGCAGTTTGGGTGGGTTGCAGGGGGGATTTGGGATTCCTGGGTGTCCCAGGGGTACCTGTCCCCCACTCCCCACGGGTGCTGCTGCTCCAGGGGTACCCCAAGGGCGTCAGCCCCGACTACCTCCAGTACTAGTGCTGGGACGCCGTGGGAGTGGGGGACGGCGCCTCCACCATCACCAGGGCCACCCTCACCTGGGTGCTGCGGGGTGAGTCCCCCTGATCCCAACCCCCCCCTTTTCACCCCAAAATGGCCCTTGGTCTCCAGATCGATGTTTGACCACCAAATCCTCCAGTTTTACCCCAGAATTTCTGTTTGACCTGATTCACGGAAACAGACTCTACAACTCGAATAGAGTTATAAAGCAGGTATGTTTAGTCCGGCGCCGGGGTGCAAGAGGATTTCTCCACAAAGCTTGCACCCCAACAGCACATTTTACCAGAAACTTAAGAGGATTGCCTCAGTTTCAAATTCAGTGTTAACACTGAAGTACTTTACATATAGATACTCTGAGTTACCAATCATTAATGTCAGTGTTTAATGGGATGCGTTCATGTATCACAGAAGGGTTTGGCTTGGAAGGGAACGTAAAGCCCATCCAGTCCCACCCCCCTGCCCCGGGCAGGGACACCTTCCACTAGCTCAGGTTGCCCAAAGGCCCGTCCAACCTGGCCTTGAACCCTTCCAGGGAGAGGGCAGCCACAGCTTCTCTGGGCAACCTGTGCCAAGGCCTCACCACCCTCACAGGGAGGAATTTCTTCCTGATATCTAAACTGAATATATCCGTATGTTGGTTTATTTTAGGATGGATAGTATATACGGGAATACACAAGTCATTTTACTCTGTGGAGGCTTTTGTTCCTAGAGCTACTGAAGGTTCATGTTACCTCTTTGTAAATGTTTTTCTGCCTCTAGGCTGTGAACAACTTCAAAAATGGAACTGGTTACACACAGAGGATCCGTAAGCAGAGGCAGCAGCAGCCACCAGCACCTCCACTGCCCCTCTCCAGATGGATTGGGTGATTCCAGGGGTTAGGAGGGAGAGGAGTTCCATATGTAGGTTACTAGCTCAACTAGGTCAGAGATTACAGTTGACTGAGAGTTACAGTTTGGCAGCAGTTGCTGAGGAGCAGGTGTCTCTTTCACTGAAGCTTCTCTGCAGTGACACCCCTCACCTCCTGACAGCCGCAAGGAGGCCAGAGCCTGAAGAGGTCTAGTTGCTGGATTTTCTGCGTCTCCCTGTTCTGATTGTAACCGTTACCTCAAAGCACTTGGGAGGACATATGGGAGAGAAATTGTCTTCAGCTCCTCTTTTGTTTATCTCCTGTGGGTACACGGGGAGATGTCAAGCTGGACTGCAAACCGGTGGCTTTCCTAGGAATTTCTTGACGTTGATCAATTTTTCTTAGGAACTAAAAGATCAGACTTGTTTGTAAGGAAATCTTAAATGGGTGAAGGACTTTGAGAGGAGGAATGATGCTAATGAAAATATGCGGAATAATGTGAAATGGTTCTTTAAAAATAATGAAAGAAAAGATTGTGAAGAAAAGACTCGGGGTAGCTGATGTTTTCTGTGCCCAGAATTCACTTGGGCAGGAGTCTGAAGAGCTCTCTCTTAGTAATGCTGTCAGCATCTTTCCTAGAGTAAGAGCATTGAGTCCTATCACTAGAGGCTGACTTCAGAAGCTTTTAGAAATTAATTTTCCTGCAGTGCAGCCACTGCCCTTGGTTAGAGCCAGAGGTATGTGAAAATTTTGCTAGGACGTCTGGGCTAGAAGTGTGGGTTAAATGGTCCTGTAGGTAAGATTGCAGTACCAGTATTTTGCATCCTGTACAAACTGCCGAATAAGTAGTGACCTGTTGTTACATGTGATAGAAGCCCATGGAAATAGAGGTTCCCTTCGTGCATGTTTTTGCACTAACAAAGCAGTGGCTGTTCTGTCTTGTAAGCAGAAACTGTTACATGTTGGCAAGTTCTTCAGTTTGCAGTAGTAGTATGTCAGCAGCTGAAAGAAGCTTTGACATGAGCACACGGAGAGTCAAAAACCAAAACAAATTTGGAGGAAATAAATGGGGAGAGTGACTGCTTAGAATTAACTTTACTTATTTTATTTTTGTGTTGTGTTTTCTTTTAAGGTCCAAGTCTCCATCTAGAAGTTCACACACCCAGTGTGAGGGAAGATCACGTTCTTCCTGCCCCTGCTCCTGACTTTGGCAGTGCTGTTGAATTCTAACTCAACTGAGCTTATTATAATGATTTTATTTTTAGTAATACAATTTAGTAATATATTTATTAAATGTAAAAAATATTAAGACATGATTTCAAACAATAAACAACATAGGATAGAAAGAGACCTGGCTTGGTGTGCCTTTAATTAGGTGTGTTGTATATTACAAGCCATGTCAGGTCACTGGAAATTGACTTGGTTGGTCAGTACAGCAGAGAGCTCGCTTCTGTGTTTTCTGTCTCGTATTGTGTGAATCAGAAAGCTCAAGAAATTAAAGATAAGAAAAACTCAGGTAAAGTAAAAAGAGGCAATGGTTATTAAAGACATACACCTAAGAAAATATGCCACAGGTTAGTTGGAGGAGTTTTTGGCGAAGAAAATAGCAGGAGGTTGCTGACAAACTCGGGATGCAGCAAGTAGATTCCCTCTGCATGTTTTAAGGTTTCTGAGTCCTTGAGATGAGACCTGAGAGGACTCAGTGTTTTTTTTCCTCCTCCAGCTCCAAAGTAAGCTCTTTATCACTTCATCATAACGTCGCTGCCACGCAGCTTTGCAGAATGAAGCATTAAAGGGGGACAGTGAAGGAGGGCGCTTTTTTGGGGGCGGTGGGTGGTGCGCAGAGGGTTGGTGCTGAAGAGAAGAGCTTCTTTTTTCTTCTCTAGCAGTCTTGCCCCCTTGGAACCACCAACTCCCCCCCAAGCCCCCCAAAATCGCTGGGGACCCCCAGAAACCCCTTGAGGCTGCCCAAAATAGTGGGGACCCCCTCAAACTCCCCCTAGGACCCTAAAATCCCCGAGGCTCCCCAAAATCAGGGGGACCCCCCTAAACCCCCATGGGACCCCTAAGCCCCTCTGGGACCACCAAAACCTCCCCAGGACCCCCCAAAATTGGGAGGACTCCACCTTAACCCCCCAGAGACCCTCAGTTCCCCATTTGGGATCCCCCCCATCCCTACTGTCCCCTGCAGGGGTCTGGGGGAGGTCCCAGTGATGCCACCCCTCCTCCTGCACCTCCAGTTCCCCCACTGGGACCACCAACCGCCTCTTCCACATCCCTGCTTTCCCCTGCAGGAGCTTTGGGGGGTCCCAGCACTGTCTCCCCCCCCCACACCCCCCTGTTGCCCCACACACTGTGTCCCTGCTGTCCCCACCATCCCCTGCAGGGTTTTTGAGGGGGTCCCACCGATGCCACACCCCTATCCCTGCACCCCGAAACTCTCAAGGACACCTGGGAAGGGGGGGTGTCCCAGTGACCCCCACAACCACTCCCCTCAGATTTGGGGAGCCTGTTGTCACTCGTGTGTTCCCCCCCCATCCCCCAGGAAGGGGACAACACCAGGCTGACGAGGAAAGCCACCAACAGCCTCCGCTTGTGCATCCACGGCATCAACCAGGATGGGGGACACAGGGACACCCTGGGGGGCCATGGGGACACCCCACGCACACCGCCCAGGGTCTCCTGGAGGTCCCCAAATCATCACCCTGGGCATGGGAGGGGACATGGGGACACCAAGAGGGCTCCTGGGGACATTCCCATCCATGAGGTGTCCCCCACATTGATGGCTCATTATGCTGAGGGACCCCAAGGCGGCTCTTAGTGATGTCCCCATCCTCGGGGTGTCCCCCCATGTTGACACCCCTTTGAGGGGACACAGGAGACCCCAGGCTGGATCTTGGGGACATCCCTCTCCCTGGGGTGCACCCCACTTTGATGCCCCACAACTGGGAGGGGACCAGGGTGTCCCCAGGGTGTCTGTGGTGACGTCTCCAACCCTGGAGTGTCCCCAACATTGACACCTGTTACCTTACAGGGTAATTTGGCAGAAGATAAACCCCCTTGCGTCCCAGTTTATCCTCAGGTGTCAGAGGGGCTGGGGGCGGCTACGTTTAGATTCTGAGTGATACCAACTTGTCACTGTTCTTGTCACTTGCTCCTTCCAACCTCCACCCTCCCGCGTGACTCTGGGCTTGGGTTTCCCTCCTACAGCACCTCGACTCAGTCCTGACGCCCACTGGGAAGGGTGCTGGGACAAGGGACCAGCCCAAACCCCTCCCTGAGGATTCATCTCAGAACAGCTCCCCGCTCCAGAATATCTCGTGGCAGACTGTGGGGACGGATTCCCGTGCAGGTCACAGGAGACAAGACCACAGACAATCAATATGATTGGAAGTCAAGCTCAAACTTTTATTAGCAAGCAAGCCCTTATAGACTCTTGTGTCTTCTAAAAATAGCAGCAAGCCCTTATATACTGTTGTGCACGTTTATTTCTAAAAATAGCTCCCCTCGGTACTTTCCACAAACACTGCTACCCGCACGTAGCCAGTAGATAAGTTCCTGATTTTGCAATTCCAAAAGGTCCCTTCTTTATCAGCTTCTTCCTTAACGAGCACCTTCGTTTCTTCTGGCCGTCTTGTAACTATTTCTTGCTTTTAGACATCGTTAATCTTCTGACCCGAGTGCTGGTTGTACTTTTCCATTGTCAGTGTGGGCGGAAAGTTCAGTAAAGCAGCATACACACCCACAGCAGACTCAGTCGCAAGAGAGAAAAGATCTTTTTATTGTAGACAGCAACTGCGGGGGCCCCGGAGTCACAGCGGTTCAGGCAGGGAGAAGGAATCAGCACCTGCAATGACAGAGTCAGAAAGCTCTGGTGAATCCCTGACGGCAGGAGGAGGCAGGGTTTTGTTGCCCTCTCTTTGGGGAACACCGTTTATGAGGAATTGCTTACAGCCCAGAGCAGAGAGACGTTGCTGGCATTGGCTATGGGCACGCACCTGGGCTGCCTGACCTGCTGCACCTTCCTGCATCTTTGCGCTGCCCCCCCAGCACCTGTGGAGGGAGGGCTGGGGCCACCCTGGCCAGGCTGGCTGACCTGGGTGGGCCAGGGCAGCGTGCCATCCTCCTCCTCCTCCTCCTCCCCCTCCTCCCCCTCCTCCTTCTCCTCCCCCTCCTCCTCCTCCTTCCCCTCCTCCTCCTCCTCCTCCTCCACCTCCTGCTGCTGCTGCTCCCTCCTGACCTGGGTGGGCCGGGGCAGCGTGCCCCCCTCCTCCTCCTCCTCCTCCTCCTCCTCCTCCTCCTCCTCCTCCTCCTCCTCCTCCTCCTCCTCCTCCTCCTCCTCCTCCTCCTCCTCTTCCTCCTGCTGCTGCTGCTGCTCCCTCCTGCTGCAAAGGGAAAGAGAGAAGAGCCCGTCAGTGGATGCCGCCAGGCCAGCGCTCCCGGAGCCTGCCCTGCCCTGCCCTGCCCTTCCTGCAGCACGGTGCTGAGCATTACGGCAGGACGGGCAGGGACCGGCAGCTGGAACCGTGGCTCTGGCTCAACAGCTCCGGCTTGGGGCCTTCTGAGAGCCAGTGTGTCCCCGGGACAGCCTGGCCCAGTCCTGGCCTGTCCTCCTCCAAGCTGTGGGCAGCACCAGAGGCTGCGTGTCCCCGCAGAACCACGTCCAGCGGCCGCTGCCAGCGCTGTCCTTCCTCCTCCGGCTGACGTCCTCCCTCAGGCTGCCCAACCTGTATGGGGACACTCAAGGGACAAGGGAGCACAGCCCAGCCGCTTGCAGGAGGGGTCTTTCTTTCCCAAACTCACCTGGTGATTGGCAAAGTCCCCCTTCGCTTGCTTGAGATCAGCCTGCAAGAGCCAGGCTGCGCTTAGAGAGCAACCCCACAGCAGAAAGGGCCACCGGCCAACCATCCCACTGCTCGCCCATTCCTGCACCCCGGCACAGCCAGAGGAGAAAGACAGCCGTTCTCCCCTCTGCCTGGCCCTCCACCAGCCTCTCCAGGCTGCTGGTGCTGAATGGCCTCCACTAGGCAAGAGAGAAGCACTGGCAGAAGGGGAGCAGTGATGCCTGTGCTGCTTGGTGGGAGGAACAGTGCTGGGGACAGCGCCCGGACCAGAGGAACACTCACGGCATGGCAGCGGCTCCGCACTTCTGCAGGAGTTGGAGTGATGGGACGAAGGTCACTCGGGGTTTCTTGGCTCCTTCTGGTGTCCTGTGCACAGGGAAGGGACAGGGAGAGAGCTGGGTGAGCCCCAAGCTGCCTCAGCATAGAAAGCTGGTCATCCATGGTGCTGTCACCACTTTGACCGTCCTCCCCGTTCCTTCTCCCTCCCCCAGATTCCTGTGCCGAGCATGACCTCGTACGGTACGGAGTGTCCCCGTGCTCAGCTGGGGTCAGCTCTCCTGGCAGCCCTGCGCCCTCCCAGCTTCCTGTGCACCTGCTCGCGTGCAGAGCCTGGGAAAATGAAAAATCCTTGACTTAGGACGAGCACTACTTAGCACCGACTATAGCATCAGCATGTTATCAGCATCATTCTCGTACTAAATCCAAAGTACAGCACTGGACCAGCTCCTAGGAAGAAAACTAACTCTGTCCCAGCCAGAACCAGCACAGGCATCTGCCTTCTTTGGTGCTCTGCTGCTCTCCTCTGCGCACTGCCAGGGCTCGTCTGGCTTCCCCTTCACGCACCCGTTGGGGAGCTGAGGTGAGAGCTGGGTGAGGATAGCCACCCCCCATGGGCTTCCTCATCCTCAGATTGAAAAAATGCCACCTCCAGGCCCCAGTTACCTCGATGGCCTCCAGGGGAGTCCAACAGCCTCCAGTGGTACTTGGTGGTCCTTGGGCTTCTCCGGCGGTCCTCGATGCTCCTCAGCGTTCCTTGGTGATCCTCAGCGGTCCTCGGTGGTCCTCAGTAGTCTCTGGCTGTCCTCGGCGGTCCTCAGGGGTCTCTGGCACTCCTCAGTGGTCCTCGGCAGACTCCAGCAGGCTCCAAGGGACTCCTCCCGGCGCTATGGCGCTGCCAGACAGAAAATGGCAGCCCCCCTCCTCGCCTCTTTGGGCTCAGGGCAGAGGAGATGGCCCCCGTCATGAGGGGAGGGGGTGGGGGTGGGAAAGCCGGGCTCATCTGCGGCTTGACATGAGGAGCTTACCAGGTGTCAGAGTGGCTGGTCCCTTCGGGGCTAGCACCACTTGTTGGGGGGGGGGGGGGGCTATTGGGAGGCTGGCTGAGAGCCCCCCCGTGCCCTGCGGCGCTTCGGGCACCTGCGGCGCTTCAGGCACCTGGGCATGGTGCTGCAGTGCCCCATCAGCCCCGCAGGAGATGGATCCACCTCCATGGGCTCCTCCTCTTCTCGAGGTGGATCCACCTCCATGGGCTCCTCCACATCTCCAGGTGGATCCACCTCCATGGGCTCCTCCACATCGCCACATGGATCCACCTCCATGGGCTCCTCCATATCACGAGGAGGATCCACCTCCATGGGCTCATGGCCCTGCTGTGGCAGGTCAACCTCCATTGGCTCGACTGACCTGCCAGAGCTGCTGCTCCCGTCAGCCCTCTTGCGTTTTTGGGGCTGGGGAGGCATCCTCAGGGGTTCAAAGAACCACTCTTTTTGCTCGTCCCACTGTCTGTGGGCTCCTCTACTAAGCACGTCTGCTGCCACAAGCTCAACTGCGCAGCGAGCTGTGGGCCAGCCGCAGGGGTTGTGTAACGGGCAGCTGCTGACGTCACCAACGGTCACTGCTGGGATTGGCCCCTGAAGCCCTAAAGCCCCCTGAGGCCCAGGTGGCCCCGTGCTGGGCACAATTTTCTTGCCAGAGAGCAGGGCTGCCCCTGCACCCTTAGCACCCCCAAATCACCCCAAACCCTGCCATATCCCCACTACCCCTCATATGCCCCCAAATCACCTCAAAACACCCCCATATGCCCCATATTACCCCAAAACCACCCATATCCCCCATATCACCCCAAAATGCCCCATAACCCCCCAAATCACCCTAAAACACCCCCATATGCACCATATTACCCCAAAACCACCCATATCCCACCAAATCACCCCAAAACACCTCCATATGCCCTAAATCACCCCAAAACATCCCCATATGCCCACAACCCCCCCATATCTCCCCAAATCCCTCCAAACCCTCCCATACATCCCTAGATCCCCTCAAATCACAAAACCTCCCCATATCCTTCCAAAATCCCCCTTATATACCCCACCCCCCAATATCCCCCAAATCACCCCCCAAATCCCCCCAAACCCCCATATCCCACAGAACCACCCCGAAAACCACCCATATCCCCCCCAAACAACCCACATATCACCCCAATCCCCCATATGCCCCCAAATCACACCAAAACCACCCATATACTCCCAACCACTCCCCCATATACCCCCAACCCCCACATATCCCCCCAAAACACCACAAAATTTCCCCATATACACATATATCCCCCATATCCCCCCAACCCCTCCAAATCACCCCAAAACATCCCCATATACTCCCATATCCCCCATATCAACCCAAACACCCCCATAACCCCCCAAATCACCACCAAAACAGTTGCTTGGACATCCAGACAGACAGTTGCTTGTACAAACCAAAGGGTTTCAGCCAGAAAATACTAAAGAGACGCCAGAGTCCCAAACAACCTGATAGTAGAGCATGTGGTAAATGGGCTGATGGAAAGGAGGAAAAGGGTTCCTCAAGCCCCCAAGGCCCACGAGGCAGGAAAAGTCAGAAAGCAGGTAGCATTCCTGAGAGTCAGGCCAGCTGTAAGTGAGCCCAGCTCACGGGCTCAGAGAAGCAGAGCTGTAACTCGTACTGAGCGCCAAGATCTGCTCAGCTAAGCTATGCCAAACACTCAATAAAACAGCAGTTCTGGATTGGGTTTTTTGCCCCACTGGATGAATAATCTTTTCTATCTGGGTGCAATCAGGAACCCAACTCCAGTTTGGCTGGGACAGCCTTTCCTCTCATCAGGAACCTGGAAATCTCAGCTCAGCCACTCACAAGTTTCTTGCTCGCAGAGAGACTGCTTATAACAGCGCAGCAGACTAAACACAACAAGCAGTCACTGCAATAATCAAGGCAAACCCAGAGCTGCTGCTTGCCAGCAGAGCATTTTAGTTGAGGGAGCAGAGCAAAGGATCCTCCTTTCACTGATCCCTTGAAAGTATGCAACTGCTTTCCATCACTCATCGCCACCCAGATTGAGAAGGCTGAAGGGGTTCAGTTCTTCCTGCAGTCAAGGCCAAATAACGGGGACTAGTCACCACACACCTGCACTCAGAACTTGTCCACATCTGACTGACACAACCACTGCCATAACACAGCGCAAAATCCAAAGTCTGTGCTAACACTTGATAACCACACCTAGAGGGCACAGCTCATGGAACAGCAGGGCCAACCCTGAAACAGAGATCTGCCCAGGGCATGGGGGAGAACGCGGAGGAAGATGCAGTGCTGGAAGCACTGGCTTCCTGAAGCTAACAGCAGCACGGATGCAATCTAGACCAAAAGCTCTGCCTGCTGCATTCCCATTGAGTAATTAGTGGGAGGTTCAGCTTTCTGTATTTGTAAGGTTGTCCTGTACCTTGCTAGAGGGGTATGTCTCGTGCAGATCTGCAGTAGGGGATGTGCCAATTCACTCACCCCTGGCAAATCAAAGCTGTATCCTAATGACAGAAAGCAGAGCTGAGCTGAGAGATGGGACCCCTGTGAAAGCCACTGCCTGACGTCCAGGACAGAAGAGCAGAGGTCTCCAGTCTCCATCACAAGAGGCCACTCCCAAAGTGACTCCTAACTTCTGGTCAGTACAGCCATAACTTACAGAGCGGTGACATCTTTGAGAAAGGGTCCGAAACCTCCACTGCGAACAGCAGACGAGCCCCAGATGTCTTCAGCACAGGGTTGGCTGGATTATTCACAGCCAGGGAATCAGCTAAATGCAGTTTAACTCAGTTGCCTGCTTAATCCAGAGCACTTTTAAATCCCCATACACTGATCCAAGTTGCCAGAGGTATTTTAACCCTTGAGACCCCCAAGATGCTAAACATTGGTTAAGAAAGCAATTTTTAATATACAAATAGAATTTCCTTCAGTGTTTAAGCAACTGCGAATGAACTGCTCATCCATCCTGGCCACCAGCTCTTGCTACGAGGAGGATTCATTCGGCTCCATCTTGCTTAAAATACTGAGCTGAATCAGCAGATCCTGTCCTGGAGGAACAGGTAACCCTGCCCTGAACCTCTGTGCATCACGCAGCCCCAATCTGCTGCTGCAGATTAAGGGCCAGAAGCAAAACACAAACAGGACAAAGAATAAACTGACAAACTGCTGGATTTGGAGGCCTGGTAGCCCCCTCCCAAAAGACACGTCCAAAGACACCCGGGCTAAAGGATTGTTCCTTCAAGTACAAGAGGTAATACAGTAAACCCTCTTGTTTTCTCCTGGATTTGGTCACCAGAGAGCTGCCCACCAGCCCCTGGACAGAAGAGCACACATCCTAATTAAAGGCAACATGTAAAAGCCCAAAGCAACAAAAGTAGAGATTCATTGGTGGCATCTGGCGAGTGACAAAGATAACAGCAGCTTTTGATAACAATTCTTTGAAGGGAAAGCCAGAGTTGATAGGCATCACCGCTGGAAGGCTCTTACAGAGGAGAGTGTTAAATAGCGTCAACTGGCAGGTTTAAGCATTGTCTGGGAAATATCAAACACTGTCAAGATACCACAAAGCTCTCTGCAGCCAAGCCCCAGCGAGGGACTCCTGTGGGCTCATCTCTGAGAACACAGATTGATGGGCCACCAGACCTGCCGACAGAAAACACCTTATTAGCAGCTGGTGCAGAGAGTACAGCGCCCTCAAAACAACCAAACCGGCCAGGTCAGCCCACCCAGACACCCAGCATCTCCCCGCAGTACCTGCAGCCACAGCTGCAGCCCAGCCCTGCTGTCAGGAGTCCTCTCGGACTGGTCGGGTCAGCGCTCCCAGCCTTCCAAACCCCGCCCTTCTGGGAGCCGCACTCAGCCCAGTCCAGGGAAAAAAGATGAAGACACCCCTTAACTCTATCTGGAGACTTCCAGGAATTCTCCCACCTCAGGGAAAAGGAAATGGAACGAAAATTTTAGTTCAGTTTTTCCAAAGCAAAATAAAACCCAACCACTGCAGCAGCGAGACAGCTGTCACAGGAGTACAGATCTTCAAAGCTCTGAAATAAATAGTCTTGCCTCTGGCTTCCAGCTGCATGGGATTGCTTTATAGCACCTTACACAAAACCCACAATAAAATACCTCCTACAGGTTGTCAAAGCAACAGCATTAAGGTTGTCCACGGGATTAGGCACTGGCTTCTAAACGCCCCATTCTTTGGTACCTTCAGCAAACCACCAGCTCTGATTCAGCCCTCGGTTGGTTTTCTGAAAGGGTGACAAAAGCAGCTTCAGCAAGATCAGAGTCAGACCACAAAATCTGCTTCCTTTAGAGATCAGGCCCTGCTGCCTCTGAGCAGCTCAGATCCCCCTACAGCCGCTGGGCCTGCAGGAACTGAACAACTCGGGTCTGACCAGGGGACGAGGCAAAGCCTGGGGAAGAAGGCCAGCTGTGAAACAGTTTGACAGAGAAGAGGGGAGAGAGAAAATGTGGGACAATGGAGCTTCCAAAGGAGATCAAAAGAATCAGGGCTTCATGAACCCAATCCATGAACTAGAGGTTCTGTATCTGTACAGATGTTACTGTACTTGGAGCGGCAGAACACTAAAATCCATTGCCCAGGGAGAGCAGAGAAGCTTTGGAGATGAGCACAGAGCACAGCGCTGCCAACTCTTTTAACAGCCAGCAGAGCACACCTCCTCCCAGGGGTGGCCAGCTCTAACTGCCACACTGCTGCTCAGGGAGGACAGGGAAGGAGAGTCAGGACAGCTGCAAAAAGTTCATGAGACTTCTCAAAGGGGGAAAAAAGGAAAGAGAAAATAACCAAGATCTTTTTACCAGGCTGTCTGTGACAAGAGCCATCAAAACACGAGAGTCGGTGATAGACAGCTGGGGAGAACAGTCAAGATTTGACAAAACAGTTCAGGCTGCATGAAATCAGAATGAAAATGAACATTCATAAAAAAAAATCACATAGTATTTTGCTTTGCCCGAGAGGTACCTCTGTGTCACAAGGTAAATATCCCATGCCGCTGCCCAGATGCAGATTTATTCCAACAGAGAATTATTCCACTAACCAAGGGCTTTTCTACACAATAACCTCTGCAGCCTGGGGCAATGCAGCCGTGCATTCGAGTACATGCACACCCACTGTGTGCAGGCTTGCAGCTGAAACCTTCCCATACTTCTCTCTTCATTGCTGCTGAAACATTTTGACTCCCCAACCCTACACTCTGGTTCTGCAATAATTCCCCACACAGTCAAACTACAGTTTCAGGCACATCCCATCACCTGCCCAGGATGGAATCCCCAAAGTGCAACTGTTCCCAATTCCATTTTTCCCGTAGGAAACAATGGGATAGAGAGGAATGTGTGCAGGGCGCCTCAGCAATGCACACAGCTGAACCACACAGGAACAGCTGGTGTGATGTGGAAGATGGTGAGACAGAAGCGAGACCTCTGGGGTTGTCAGCTGCCAATTCAACACCTGGCAATGACAGAAGTAATAGAGGAGATTCTAACTGCTTTTAGTATTCCAAGAAACAACTGCTACTTGCCTGAGCTTTAGAGTGGAAAATCCCTTTATAACACAAAATTAAACTTTATGATGTCCTGGTGACCCCGTGTGACCCATCTTCAAACAAATCACCATTCTGAAACCTCTCAGCTGCTTCTCCTGTGAGACTGAACACCTGACAACTCTTTCACTGCCAGTGGTCCTGCTGCCTCTCCTGCTCCATCACATTTTCATCACCACCTTCAGATGCCTGCTACTCAGCAAGGTCAGTGAAGGATGAAGGAAAACAGGACCATGACAACAGTAACCAGAGCAGGGTATTAAATAACTGACGGCAGAGCTCTGAAACAGAAGGGTCAGACAGCAAGGCATTACTGTGCACAAGCTTTCACAGTGCAGACGCAGTATAGACAGGGTAAGAATCTGCTCCCCAGCTCTGGAAAACCCAATCCCCTCAGCAGCAGCACTACTGACACCTGCAAGCTTCCTTCCTTAAGTTCTAAGGACAGAGGAGCATCACCTGGATCCAGATGCAGCCCACCTCTGACTACTGCCATTCTGAGGTGTTGCATTTTTCATATCGATCAGCAAGAACTTAGAAAGCAAGATTTCAGTTAACTGTCCTAAAACCTAAATCCCCAACAGGACTTGCCTCAAAAGGTCGATCAGAGACGAGCCGGCTCCATCTGCTGCATGGCCTCCCCTGACCACCACACACAAAGCTCAAGACCTCCCCAGCCTGTCCCAGCCAGCGCCCCAGAAAGGTGCTGTCAGACCTCTCCGCTCCCCTGACAGCCCCCCGGCCAGCTCCCCGGCACAGGGCACACGCCAGCTGCAGGCCGCCAGCCAGCCTTAGGGACAGGGAGTCACTCCAGGAAAACTCACGTTTTCCCCAAAGACCAGGTTCTGCTCCGAGCCCGAGCTACCGCCGCGAGCCCACAGCACCCTGCCTCTCCGCAGCACCCGAGGGGTGCAAACCCCGACCCGGAGCAGACACCAGCCCTGTCCCACCTGCTTCGCACGGCATCCCTGCAGCCACAGGCACCTCCTGAAAGGGGGGAACCTGCGAGAGCAGTTTTTAAATGTGTTTCCACGAAGACCAGGCAATTACAGAAAACAGATTTGACAGGGAGAAAACCAGGGAAAAGGAGGAGGAGGAAGTCGGTCTGCCTGGCTACATGAAATCGGGGTGAGAACAAGCAGAGATGCAGGGCACAGCAGAACTGAACAGGAGCTTGAAAGCGACGGGAAGAAAAAACAGGCAAGATGAACTACACAGGTGTTCTGGACAGGAGCCTGGTTTTGTTTAAATCCTGATTAGTTCTTCCTTATCAATTATTCTGATGATTAATTCTATTTCCACATGGGCATTTTGTCAACATTTAAGAAGATGCACAGGAGACCCCAGGAGGAGCCCCAACACTCACCTAGGAACGAGGTGACGATCTGCAAGACCGACAGCACATCAGGCGGGACAAGCTTGCAAAGAAACACGGTGCCAACCAGTTACATCACGTTTACAGCAATCCACAGCTACATGCAGTGAAAAGCGACTATTTTATGCAGAGCTGGCGCAGAGCAGAGAGCTGGAGATGAAGGAGCGGCTGACAGGGGAGGCTGAAGCAGTGCCACCCACGGCAGGAGCTCTGCCGGCTGTTTGCAGCCTGAGAGCAAGTGGTGCTGCCGGATTTTGCAACCAGAAGCACTCCCAGGATCCCAGCACAAAGAAACTTGTCCTTTAATTACTTTTCAATTACTTCTTGTACCTTCATTGTGTGAGACTTCTGCTCTGCCTGCAGATGTCAAGAGATTCTTTTCTGAAAGCAGAGCAGGGTCGTTCCAACTTGAAACAAAACAGGATTTGTCTTTTGGGAAAGGTGCTGTGTAGAAACTGAAGTTTGTCCAGAAGGCCAGAGGAGCAGCAGGGCTCTGCAAAGGGGCTGGGCTCCAGCACACCCCCCTGCTCACACCCCCCCCCCCCCCCATCTCTCCCAGCACCTCCGAGCTGGGAAAAACTGTCCCACAGCCAGAAGGCAAGAGCCCGCCTGGGCCAGCTCTCGCCCTCGGGCTTAATGCCGGTTTCTGATCAGCACCTCTTGGCTCTGGTGACTGGCACCCTCTGAAGCACCGCTCTGAGGTGTTCATCAGATTGAACCCACCCAACCCAAATCACCACAGACAGCAGAAAATATTAAATGTGTCACTTCTTTCACACTTGAAGTAAAAATAAAGAGCTAAAATTCACTTTCCCTGGGGTAACCTGACAGATAAACCCTGCAGACACAACAGACCCTTACAGACAGCAAAGACCCAACAAGTTCAATTTAAAAGGACAAGCACAGTCACACATCAGAACGTCTGAACAGCCCAAACTGTGACAACAAACCTTTTTTTAAAAAAAAAAATCAGAACCATGAAAAAGTTTGTGTTTTTAGAACAAAGCTTCCCTTTCCCTGGCGATCCCACCACCCCCTCCAGGGAAATGGGCCCCAGCCCCTGCACTCACCCACTGCTAGGCCGGAGCCACCACCACTGGTGCTGGTGCTGGTGCTGGTGCTGGTGCTGGTGCTGCTGGTGCTGGTGCTGCTGGTGCTGGTGCTGGTGCCACCTTTGCAGGAGAAAAATTCATTCAGCCATCCAGAACAAAGCGAGTGTTTTAAAAGGAGGAATTCCCACTTGCTGGGTGAACCAAACTCTCTTCCTGGAACATCCCTCAGTGCAGACCACAGAGAGCTGGAGGACCTCCTGCCTAGGCCGCCTCACTGCAGACCATAGGCCCTCGCAGACTGTCAGCAGGAAGTAGGCCCTGTGGGGGCCAGGGGGACCCCCGGGGGGGCTGCAGCATGTTGTCCCCCCCCCAGCACCTGCCCACACTCCTGCCTGTGCCGTGAGGGGGGATTGGGGACCCGGGGGGATTCTTGGGGGGGTGTTATTTGGGTTCTGTGGGAGTTGTGGGTGTTATTGGTGTCCTGGGGGGTTGTTTGGGTCCTAGAGGGAGTGTAATGGAGTTGTGGGTGGGTGGGTGTCCTGGAGGGGTTTGGGAGGGTTATTGGGGTCCTTGGGGGGGGTCTTGAGGGAGATATTGGTGTCTGAGGGTGGTGGATTGGTGACATCCTGGTGGGGGTTCTGGGAGAGGTCTTGGGGTCCTGGGGGGGTCTTGAGGGAGGTATCTGGGTCTCGGGGAGGGTCTTGGTGCTTGGGGGGTGTTATTGGGGTACTGGGGGTCTCCTGGGGGGGTAATGGGACTTAGGGGAGTCCTGGGGGTGGGCTGGTAGGGTCCCGGGGTAGATATTTGGGGTTTTGGGGGGTACAATGGAGAACTGGGGGGCCAATAGGATCTGGGGGGGGCACTAATGAGGTTGGGGGGGTTTGGGGGGGCTGAGGGTGTTTTGGAGGGACCTGGGGGTGGCAAATGCAGTTTGGGTGGGTTGCAGGGGGGATTTGGGATTCCTGGGTGTCCCAGGGGTACCTGTCCCCCACTCCCCACGGGTGCTGCTGCTCCAGGGGTACCCCAAGGGCGTCAGCCCCGACTACCTCCAGTACTAGTGCTGGGACGCCGTGGGAGTGGGGGACGGCGCCTCCACCATCACCAGGGCCACCCTCACCTGGGTGCTGCGGGGTGAGTCCCCCTGATCCCAACCCCCCCCTTTTCACCCCAAAATGGCCCTTGGTCTCCAGATCGATGTTTGACCACCAAATCCTCCAGTTTTACCCCAGAATTTCTGTTTGACCTGATTCACGGAAACAGACTCTACAACTCGAATAGAGTTATAAAGCAGGTATGTTTAGTCCGGCGCCGGGGTGCAAGAGGATTTCTCCACAAAGCTTGCACCCCAACAGCACATTTTACCAGAAACTTAAGAGGATTGCCTCAGTTTCAAATTCAGTGTTAACACTGAAGTACTTTACATATAGATACTCTGAGTTACCAATCATTAATGTCAGTGTTTAATGGGATGCGTTCATGTATCACAGAAGGGTTTGGCTTGGAAGGGAACGTAAAGCCCATCCAGTCCCACCCCCCTGCCCCGGGCAGGGACACCTTCCACTAGCTCAGGTTGCCCAAAGGCCCGTCCAACCTGGCCTTGAACCCTTCCAGGGAGAGGGCAGCCACAGCTTCTCTGGGCAACCTGTGCCAAGGCCTCACCACCCTCACAGGGAGGAATTTCTTCCTGATATCTAAACTGAATATATCCGTATGTTGGTTTATTTTAGGATGGATAGTATATACGGGAATACACAAGTCATTTTACTCTGTGGAGGCTTTTGTTCCTAGAGCTACTGAAGGTTCATGTTACCTCTTTGTAAATGTTTTTCTGCCTCTAGGCTGTGAACAACTTCAAAAATGGAACTGGTTACACACAGAGGATCCGTAAGCAGAGGCAGCAGCAGCCACCAGCACCTCCACTGCCCCTCTCCAGATGGATTGGGTGATTCCAGGGGTTAGGAGGGAGAGGAGTTCCATATGTAGGTTACTAGCTCAACTAGGTCAGAGATTACAGTTGACTGAGAGTTACAGTTTGGCAGCAGTTGCTGAGGAGCAGGTGTCTCTTTCACTGAAGCTTCTCTGCAGTGACACCCCTCACCTCCTGACAGCCGCAAGGAGGCCAGAGCCTGAAGAGGTCTAGTTGCTGGATTTTCTGCGTCTCCCTGTTCTGATTGTAACCGTTACCTCAAAGCACTTGGGAGGACATATGGGAGAGAAATTGTCTTCAGCTCCTCTTTTGTTTATCTCCTGTGGGTACACGGGGAGATGTCAAGCTGGACTGCAAACCGGTGGCTTTCCTAGGAATTTCTTGACGTTGATCAATTTTTCTTAGGAACTAAAAGATCAGACTTGTTTGTAAGGAAATCTTAAATGGGTGAAGGACTTTGAGAGGAGGAATGATGCTAATGAAAATATGCGGAATAATGTGAAATGGTTCTTTAAAAATAATGAAAGAAAAGATTGTGAAGAAAAGACTCGGGGTAGCTGATGTTTTCTGTGCCCAGAATTCACTTGGGCAGGAGTCTGAAGAGCTCTCTCTTAGTAATGCTGTCAGCATCTTTCCTAGAGTAAGAGCATTGAGTCCTATCACTAGAGGCTGACTTCAGAAGCTTTTAGAAATTAATTTTCCTGCAGTGCAGCCACTGCCCTTGGTTAGAGCCAGAGGTATGTGAAAATTTTGCTAGGACGTCTGGGCTAGAAGTGTGGGTTAAATGGTCCTGTAGGTAAGATTGCAGTACCAGTATTTTGCATCCTGTACAAACTGCCGAATAAGTAGTGACCTGTTGTTACATGTGATAGAAGCCCATGGAAATAGAGGTTCCCTTCGTGCATGTTTTTGCACTAACAAAGCAGTGGCTGTTCTGTCTTGTAAGCAGAAACTGTTACATGTTGGCAAGTTCTTCAGTTTGCAGTAGTAGTATGTCAGCAGCTGAAAGAAGCTTTGACATGAGCACACGGAGAGTCAAAAACCAAAACAAATTTGGAGGAAATAAATGGGGAGAGTGACTGCTTAGAATTAACTTTACTTATTTTATTTTTGTGTTGTGTTTTCTTTTAAGGTCCAAGTCTCCATCTAGAAGTTCACACACCCAGTGTGAGGGAAGATCACGTTCTTCCTGCCCCTGCTCCTGACTTTGGCAGTGCTGTTGAATTCTAACTCAACTGAGCTTATTATAATGATTTTATTTTTAGTAATACAATTTAGTAATATATTTATTAAATGTAAAAAATATTAAGACATGATTTCAAACAATAAACAACATAGGATAGAAAGAGACCTGGCTTGGTGTGCCTTTAATTAGGTGTGTTGTATATTACAAGCCATGTCAGGTCACTGGAAATTGACTTGGTTGGTCAGTACAGCAGAGAGCTCGCTTCTGTGTTTTCTGTCTCGTATTGTGTGAATCAGAAAGCTCAAGAAATTAAAGATAAGAAAAACTCAGGTAAAGTAAAAAGAGGCAATGGTTATTAAAGACATACACCTAAGAAAATATGCCACAGGTTAGTTGGAGGAGTTTTTGGCGAAGAAAATAGCAGGAGGTTGCTGACAAACTCGGGATGCAGCAAGTAGATTCCCTCTGCATGTTTTAAGGTTTCTGAGTCCTTGAGATGAGACCTGAGAGGACTCAGTGTTTTTTTTCCTCCTCCAGCTCCAAAGTAAGCTCTTTATCACTTCATCATAACGTCGCTGCCACGCAGCTTTGCAGAATGAAGCATTAAAGGGGGACAGTGAAGGAGGGCGCTTT
This sequence comes from Strix uralensis, assembly GCF_047716275.1. Taxonomy (NCBI): domain Eukaryota; kingdom Metazoa; phylum Chordata; class Aves; order Strigiformes; family Strigidae; genus Strix; species Strix uralensis. The sequence continues at coordinate 41,047,528 of NC_134012.1, forward strand.
TTTGGGGGCGGTGGGTGGTGCGCAGAGGGTTGGTGCTGAAGAGAAGAGCTTCTTTTTTCTTCTCTAGCAGTCTTGCCCCCTTGGAACCACCAACTCCCCCCCAAGCCCCCCAAAATCGCTGGGGACCCCCAGAAACCCCTTGAGGCTGCCCAAAATAGTGGGGACCCCCTCAAACTCCCCCTAGGACCCTAAAATCCCCGAGGCTCCCCAAAATCAGGGGGACCCCCCTAAACCCCCATGGGACCCCTAAGCCCCTCTGGGACCACCAAAACCTCCCCAGGACCCCCCAAAATTGGGAGGACTCCACCTTAACCCCCCAGAGACCCTCAGTTCCCCATTTGGGATCCCCCCCATCCCTACTGTCCCCTGCAGGGGTCTGGGGGAGGTCCCAGTGATGCCACCCCTCCTCCTGCACCTCCAGTTCCCCCACTGGGACCACCAACCGCCTCTTCCACATCCCTGCTTTCCCCTGCAGGAGCTTTGGGGGGTCCCAGCACTGTCTCCCCCCCCCACACCCCCCTGTTGCCCCACACACTGTGTCCCTGCTGTCCCCACCATCCCCTGCAGGGTTTTTGAGGGGGTCCCACCGATGCCACACCCCTATCCCTGCACCCCGAAACTCTCAAGGACACCTGGGAAGGGGGGGTGTCCCAGTGACCCCCACAACCACTCCCCTCAGATTTGGGGAGCCTGTTGTCACTCGTGTGTTCCCCCCCCATCCCCCAGGAAGGGGACAACACCAGGCTGACGAGGAAAGCCACCAACAGCCTCCGCTTGTGCATCCACGGCATCAACCAGGATGGGGGACACAGGGACACCCTGGGGGGCCATGGGGACACCCCACGCACACCGCCCAGGGTCTCCTGGAGGTCCCCAAATCATCACCCTGGGCATGGGAGGGGACATGGGGACACCAAGAGGGCTCCTGGGGACATTCCCATCCATGAGGTGTCCCCCACATTGATGGCTCATTATGCTGAGGGACCCCAAGGCGGCTCTTAGTGATGTCCCCATCCTCGGGGTGTCCCCCCATGTTGACACCCCTTTGAGGGGACACAGGAGACCCCAGGCTGGATCTTGGGGACATCCCTCTCCCTGGGGTGCACCCCACTTTGATGCCCCACAACTGGGAGGGGACCAGGGTGTCCCCAGGGTGTCTGTGGTGACGTCTCCAGCCCTGGAGTGTCCCCAACATTGACACCTGTTACCTTACAGGGTAATTTGGCAGAAGATAAACCCCCTTGCGTCCCAGTTTATCCT